>NC_056736.1:325173742-325323742 GCF_019279795.1 Protopterus annectens
TTTTTTGGTTTTAGAGTTGGCACTGTTAATTGTTGCTTAGATCTCTGTTGAAACTGTTTCCCCACCTTCCCCTATTTTCTGCTGTGTCTTCAGTTGGTATAATTGTTTTTTCAGCTTGTGTGTTATCTATATCAAGGATCACTTGCATAAAATTATACCTGTTACTAACAGCCTGCATTTCATCGCTAGAACCTGTGTTCTGGGAGACTGCTTTCCAATCTGTCTGCAAATGTACAGAGCTGAGTATATTTTTTTGGTTTTAGAGATTGTATTGTTGGTTGTTGCTTGGATCTCTGTTGAAACTGTTATCTCCCTGTTCTGAGATACTGCTTTCCAAATTATCTGCAAATATACAGAGCTGGGTATATATTTTTTTGGTTTTTAGAGTTTGTACTGTTAATTGTTGCTTAGATCTCTGTTGAAACTGTTTTGTCCCACCCACCTCCCTATTTCTGGCTTGTTAAATTTGGTGGCTTTTGCAGTTGCCCACCCCACTGTAGATTTGATCTGGGTCACTTCCCTAGTCCCATCTCTTTATCACATTTTGCCTAATAAACTCTTTCTGCACTTGCTTTTAGTTCTTATTAATTTAATTGCATTTTAAACTGTGTTTTGCCTAATATTGCTACATACTCAACTGTGCTAGCTTGCACTGCATGTAAATTGTTTTTACTACTGTTTTAGCTACTTTTCTGTAAAAAAAAAAAAAAACTGTAAGCCTGTTTCCTACCTTTCCTGTAAATAGTGTTCCAGATACAGATTTGCTGTATCCAGGACTGTATGTAAGCTTCTGAGCCCCCCTAGCATTTCTGTGTTGGAGGGAAGCCTTCTAGCTTATCAGTGGGAGTGGTAAGCACAAGATAACCTGTCTACCATATAAGCAGTGGTTCTGGCCCAGAAATTGTAGTTATTGGCTGTTTGGACAATTTCATCCATCTCGCTCAACTTTCTGATTTGAAAGCCTGCATTTGCACTTGTTTCTGTCCTGTAACTCATCTAGTGCAGATACAGATTCTTAGTTTTAGTACTAAATTTTGCTTATTCGTGCTCAGCACTTGTTCAGAACTTGTAAGCACTAAATAAGCTACTAATTACTATTGCACTCAACCTTCCTCATTACCTAGAGGAAAACAGTTTCTGTACTTACTTTTTCCACTTGCTTAGAGAAGAACTGCTCTTGTACTCACTTTCCTCACTTATCTAGAGGAAAATAGTTTTTTATTCTGGCATGTCCAAGGATCAGCTCCCAGTGTTCTCTCCTGTCTATCTGATGTATCTGGGCATCTTGAGGCAATGTAGAAATTGCCTCATGTACACAGACAACCCTCTCCTCCTACCACCCAACATTACAACCTGGGAGAGATGCACTTATCTTGCCAAACTGGAGGTAAAGCTCTCTCCAACCAAGACTGAACTTGACAGTCATGAAGAGAAGGTAAACATTTGCACCACACCACACTCATCACATAATCTCAGTAAATCTACACCACCAAAATTCACACATAATAATACAAAAACATTCACAGAGGCTCTCAATAATAATCTGTCTAAGCAACAGAGACCTCCAAAGCAGAAACGCAAGCAACCTCCATCCCCCAACACAAGCCAAATGACACATAGCCCACAGACTCAGTGTGCCACTCAACCACAGCCAATAAGGCAATACAACATACCCAACACACTAATCATAGGTGACTCTATAGTCAGGCACACTGATGTCCCACTCACCAGGCTAAACAAGGAGAAGGTTACTGTCAGCTGCCTGTCGGATGCCAGGATCTGCCACATAACCCATGCACTCAGGTCACTCCACAACAAGTACAAATATGACTCTGTCATTGTCCATGTTGGTGTGAATGACCTGCGACGTACCTCCCTGGACTACATGAAAAGAGACATGGAAGAGCTCTCCAATCTTGTAGCTCAGGCAGGTATGACCCTAGCCCTGAATAGCATTGTGCCATCGCCCAGAATGATACCGCAGTACAAGGACAAAATGATTGACTTCAACAATTGGCTAAGTTTCTGGTGTCATTCTAAGGGGATCCAGTATCTGTCTGCTTGGGATGACATGGTCAACAGACCACGATGCTTTGCCACAGATGGCCTGCACCTGTCACTCCTGGGATTCTGGATACTGGCTAAGGCTCTTGCTGCCCCTATAGTGCCATTTTTAGGCAAGGTTCAAATGACAAATTCACCACCGTAACAGAAGCAGGCAAGCAAAAACTGAGAGTAATGCTACTCAAAGCTAGAAGTCTAAATCTCAAAATGCACTCACTCAAGGCACTCCTTAAAATGGAGAACATCGATATTTGTGCAGTGACTGAGACCTGGTTCAAGGCTGCAGAGAGCACCTCTGCATTACCAGGCTATAATTCATACCACACTTTTCGGCCATGTAACCTGGACGAAACACCAAAGGTGGAAGTGTGTCCATATTCATTAAGGATATCCACACCTTTAGGCTAGTTGCTCAGCATAATGCATCCAAGGTTATCCAAGTTCATAGGTTCATAGGTTCATAGGTAGATACTAGGCTATCTGCCCTAGGGCATTTTTAAGCCTAGCCAGAGTGTATTTGGCTTCCGCTTCCCTATTAGATTAGCCTACTGTGCCTCTGTAAAGTAGGTCACAGAAGGTACCCTTTTAAGATTAGTTTACTGTGCCTCTGTCTAGCAGGGACACAGGAGAGATCCCAGGGGTGAATTTACGATTTCCCATCCATGCATCCAAATTTTGCTTGAAGAGGGTCAGCGAGGGGCTACGTCTAACATGAATTGGGATTCTATTCCAGAGTGAGGGGAGCCTTTGGGAAATGACTCTGTCCCTCCAGCATGTCCTATTTATTTTTGTGCTGAGGTTTAGGTCCCTGGAGCATGTAGCTCTAAGGGACTTGGATTTTTTGAGGTGGAGCATGTCCATTAATTCTGCGTTTGACATGGCTTTGTACATCAGGCATAGATCGCCTCTGAGTAGGAGGTAAGCAACTGAGTAAAGCTGGAGTTTCTTTAATCGAGCTGCATAGGACATCTGTTTGTAGCCCATGATCCTCTTGGTGAGGTACTTTTGGGGTCTCTCCAGTTGCTGCAGGTGTCGGGTAAGGTACATCCCAAAAGGGGCATTGTATTCAATTATGGGCCTGATGAGTGACGAGTAGAGGGCACAATGACCTCTCTTGATCTAGATGCGAACCCTTTCGTGATAAGGTGGGCTATATAGAAGGTCTTTCTAACCACTTTGGCAACGTGATTATCAAAGGAGAGATTACTATGTACGTTGGTCCCCAAATCTCTAATTACTTCTTCCGAACTTAATGGATTACCACCTATGTGGTAATTTGTGGGCACCTTGTTTTTTCCCAAAGGGGATGACTATGCACTTTTTAGCATTTAGCTTGAGGCTGTGGCTCTGGCACCAAGCATCCGTCTCTGTGAGACCCTTTTGGAGGATGCTTGTGTCAGCTGGAGATTCGATTATGGTCCCCATTTTGCAGTCATCTGCGAACTTTGTCAGCCATAATCCCCCCGTGTTAGCCTGAACCTCAGAGAAGTATAAACCGAACAAGTGCAACTAACTCTGGGCAAAACTACAATCCAAATTGTAGCTTGTTTACATATCCCCCATCATGACCCAGGATTCCCACTCCTCTTTTCTTGATGTGCTGGAAAATATTAGGGTTTAACCAAACACCCTAATAATGGGCGACTTCAACTACCCCACCATTATCTGGAAAAACTACTCACGTACCAACTCCTTAGCTCAACGCTTTCTGGAATTCATAAACTCCAATGTCCTGGATCAACTTATCCACACCCCCACCAGGGGCAACAGTATCCTAGACCTAGTCATTACCAACATGAGCTACCGGTGTTTCACACCTGAAGTCAACTCATTTGTCCGATCCGACCATAAGCTAATCACCCTTGATATCCACATCCCGCCCCCACCCCCGATTAAGGCAACCATGGTAAAAAATTTCTCCAAAGCCAACTTCATACTTCTTAAGACAGAAGTGGTGAACTTCATGACACCCATGCAGATGGACAATACAGTTACAACTGCTGAATCCTACACAAATGCACTCTATAAGCACTTACACGAGTGCATGGATCATACTATCCCAAACAGAACCAAAACACTATCCTCCAAAAAAAGGTAGCCAATCTGGTGGTCCCCTGCCATAAACAAACTGTACAACAGAAGGAAGAAACTGTTGCAAAAGAAAGTAAAATCCCATGAGTGGAGTAGCTCTCTGGTCAGCCTCAGTAAGAAGCTGAGATCCCTAATAAGATCCTTATAAGATCCTCCAAAACTAGCTATGAAAACAAAATTGCCACTAATTCTAAGGACAACCACAAAGCATTCTATAGCTATGTCAAGAATCTCGATGGCAACACCCAGATCAGCTCTGAGTTACAGCACAATGGCACGAAAATTACAGAACCAACTGATATTGCCAACATCCTGGCAGATAGGTTCAGTGCTAACTTTTCCCCTCCCCTCACAACTACGCAGGTAAAAGCTGCACTCTCTAAATCCAAAAACACAGCATCCATGGGACTGGACAACTTCCCAGGCTGCGTTTTACATGAACTGGCTCCCCACTTAAGCTCCATGTTCAATAATAGCCTCGCATCAGGCTTTGTGCCCATTGAATGGTGCACAGCAACAGTTATCCCACTCCACAAAGGGGGAGCCACCACTGATCCTGAGAACTATTGACCTATTAGCCTGACGAGTCTGGTCTGCAAGGCCATGGAATATATCATCATGAAACCCATAAACAAAGACATTGGTAATCTCCAAAGTCTGGATCCCACCCAGTTCGGGTTTGTGAAAGGCAGATCATGCCTCCTGAACCTGATCGACTTCTTTGAGGCAGTCACTAAAGCCGTAGATGAGGGTAATGTGGTTCACACAGCCTACCTTGACCTTACCAAGGCTTTCAACACCATCTCCCATTCTGGAATTATTGCTAAAATCACTAAACTAGGTATAAATCCATACATCACAAGATGGGTTGCCAACTGGCTCACTGACAGAACCAACACTGTAAAAGTTGCAGACTCCAAGTCTAACCTCAAAGAAGTGACAAGTGGAGTACCATAAGGTTCTGTCCTGGGAGCTCTCCTGTTTGTTATCTACTTCTCTGAAGTACAGGCTATCACAGAAGGCCTCTGGCTAATGAAGTTCAAAGATGACTGCAAACTAGGAGCCATAGTCAAGTCCACAAATGATGTGGACATCAAACAGAAGGGCCTCGCTGAGACAGATGCCTGGTGTCAGAGCCATGGCCTCAAGCTCAATGTCAAAAAGTGCAGTGTCATCCCCTTTGGTATAAACTCTATACCCGTGAACTACTTAACATTGAATGTGTGATAAGAGACCTTGGGACCCAGGTGGACAGTAGTCTGTCCTTTGATAGTCACATCACCACAGTAGTCAATAAGTCCTTCTACGTGGCACACCTCATCATAAAAGGGTTCTCATCCAGGAAAAAAGAGGTCTTTGTTCACCTCTACTCGACACTCATTAGACCCATTATAGAGTACAATGCCCCTTTTGGAATGTACCTCACAAGACATCTGCAGCAACTGGAAAGGCCACAGAAGTACCTCACAAAGAGGATTACTGGCCTCAAACAGATGCCCTACACTGACCGTCTCAAAAAACTCCAGCTTTACTCCGTATCTGCGTAGCATATTGCCTACTCTGAGGCGATCTCTGCCTAACATATAAATCTATGTCAAACCCAGAGCTTTTGGACATGCTACACCTAAAGAAATCCCAATCCCTCTAAGCTACACGCTCTAGGGACCTAAACCTTGTCACCACAATAAACAGGACATGCTGATGGGATAGATTCCTGTCACAGAGACTTCCCATACTCTGGAACAGGCTACCCATCTATGTCAGGCAAAGTTCTTCATTAGCATTCTTCAAGAAAAATCTTGATGAGTGGATAGGAAATAGGAAATGCACCCTGGGGATCACTTCTGTGTCTCTGCTCGACAGTGGCACAGGAAAATAACTTTTTTGGATGGCATAAGCCAGGGAACCTTGTTGGCTAGGCTTAACTAGGCCCTTGGGCTGATAGTCTAGTACCTACCTATGAACCTATACATGGGTAGTATCCCAGGTTATATGCAGTCACATTGGCATGTGATGTATCATTACGTTTCCATTGCTGACAGTGCATTCCCAATTAAGAGTAGATTGCAAATTCTAGTCCTGGAACTAAACAACCCTGCATGCAAAGATGGACCCTGAGTCCTCACTATCATATTCTTAGTGTGTGAGCTGTGTGTGATGAAGTATTTGCTACTGGATATTGATCTGACGTGTGGATATTACTTATAGACTACTGTGTCTATAGGACATGTAATTGAGGGTTGCTGTCATGTAATAAAGGCATACCTGTCAGTATCAGACGTCTGTCTGTTAACACAGTCATCCTACTGCATAACCAGTTGGCTAGCTGATGTCTGTCTGTCCTCTGTACAGATGTGCAGATGCCGGGACTCCATCTTGGCTGCATACAGGCAATCTATGCTTGAGTGACACTGGCATGTCTGCCCAGGTGTGTTATGAATGCGACAGCTAGGAATCCACACCCTGTATGCACCACATCCCATGGATACCTCAACTACACTACCACAGTCAAAAGAACATGTTTGGATACAGGTCTCCAAGACAGACACTGGCCATGTTATGTAATGCATATTGCATACATATCAAATGGAGCACCTCAGTGGCCCTCTGCAAGAGGCAACCAGATGATCGGATGTTGCATGTAACTCTCATCCTGAGGATCATTCCTGTGGTATCTGTTGATAAATGGCCTGCTGGCACATGGCAGGTGACATGATACCACTGTACACACATCCCCTACACTTCCCATCTCTCCATGGACAATAGCCTGGTACAAACCTATGAACACCTGCACTGATAGACCCCAGTACTGACAAATGTGTACATGTGCATTACTGAGAATAACAGTCTGTGTGTTTGTAGACCTGTAGTAGATAATACCCCAAGGCCCATCACACCCACCACACCCCCCATTGCCTTAGTTAGATGTGGCTGCTGCTGTACTGAACATTACATGTACCTTGTTACACTCTTCACCCTATGGTCTACCTGGGGCTTGCAGTACTAGCACAACACTGTTGTACAAATGGGTTGATAGGCATGGGATACCCTCTGAGTTCTGGCAAGTGTGTGTATGTGTGCAAGTGTGTATATTTGTAGGACACAGCATTCTGAGGCCACATTCTCCTAATACAATACACCTTGCCACACAGTATTAGGAATAGTGATGTTGCTGACCATAGGAGAGCCATGACAATGCATCACCCTATTATCCCTGTGGCATGTGCATTAGATGCCTATCCCTGTAGTAGCACACTTGGGATAGACAATGGGTTGCATTACAGTCCCGGTCAATGTGTGATGGTGGGTATGGCAGAGTATTATCATGGGTTTCAGTGCATACAATATCCACTGTGGGGTGTGGGTGCTGGGTATACTGTCTTTACACCATGGTACCCCCAGTATATGTCCCATGCTCCACTGTATGGGGATCACTGTCACCATCAACCATATAGGTAACTGATAACACTATCCAGCCCAGTTATGCATGTGCTATGTGTGCAACTTATCTGTAACAGAATGGACACACTGACAAGGTAGTTAGCACTGATAAGCCCCAGTCTCTCAGATGTGTATATGATTGCTATGTGTTTATCAATGTGTATATGACAATATGTTACATTATGTATTGTACATAAACAACCAGTACATCCCTCATTACCATATTTTACAGGACCTGGGGATGTTCTTCACGTAACATGTAACCTGGAATGCACCGCATCCTAAAAGCAGTGTGGTGTGTGCAATTAAGACCATACACATCAGTAGCACTACATACCTAGGTAGGGGTTCTAGTCCCAGTGTTGCCAAGTAAGAATGTGTGTGTATGGGAAGGAATCTACTTCTGTTTGCAGAATATACATGTTCCAGGAGGTCATCTGTCTGAGAACTGCTTGACAAATGCTAACATTTCACAGGTATCATCCTGTGGAAATATATTCCATCACAACTAGTGGAACATGTGTAAATGCTCTTTTCCCCACTGTATAGGTGTACAGCGATACCGAGGTTGGTATATATAGCTGGGTGTGGCTCTTGTGGACACAGCCACCATCATTGCAGTTATTGTTGAGTGTATCCCCCCACTTAGCTGGCTGTAATACTGTACAGTTCATGTTAACAGGTTAAGTAGTTGTCTATCACTCTATCTGTGGTTCTAAAACACCTTACATCCTCCACAGGGTAGGGCTGTGCCACCCACATCAGCACACCTATTTTTACAGAGTTGAGTATTGCACTACATTGGGGAAGGGGACATATACCCTGCCATTACCATTGTCAATGACATTAAACTAGCAGACTGCTTATTTCTCAATGTGTTGTGCCTATTCTGTCTTGGTGGAATTACATAGGCTAAAATGGGTTCCTTGTGCATGTACATACATCCATGTGTACAGTATTCTCTGTGTTTTGCATCAACACCAAAGCCTCTGTGTATGTTATACACAAACATGCACTGTGTACCACACGGTACACTTACCATTGTCCACTGTAGAAGGGCTGCTGACATCAGCCACCATGCACTCACCTGTATACACCACCCCCAGACCTATCAGCCATATATGGCACAAGCAGTAACTGTTATACAGACCTGTGACATGTGTTCACCTGTACCCAGGATATGGCAGAGCCAATGTGTCACCACAGTGCCATACCCCTTGTAGGATACAACAGCAGACCATCATCCTGCTGACACATGGACACCTACAACACAAACGGAATACATTATGGAGACCACAATCACTCATTGTTAATAACAGCTATTAATGCATAATGGCTGGACAGCCACCCTTCCTGACATATAAGCATTAAACTTTACTGCTGACAACATGTCACATAGCATTACATTGATACACTGTAGTACAGCCACCCTGTGGATGACAACCATATTAGTCTGCCCCTGCATCGATGTTATGGATGACAGGGATGTGGCACAGTTATCATCATATGCACAGAGTGTGTTGTTGGTTTGCCAGAGGCCTAGGCTGAGCCATACATTTCACACCATGTGTATGAGTAAAGGGGTTTAATTATTAATTGGGCTGTTGTTATGTGGTGTGTGTAGGTATGGGGTTGCCCTAGCTGTGTTGGTAATGTATGTGTGTTTGCATGCACAGAGTTCTTCCATGTGGCTCCCCTATACAGGGGTTTATTGGACAGCTGCAGACAGTACCTGGCAGGGTGTGTAGTTCACTGCCTCCAGCCATGGACATGAGAACTGTGCCTGCCAGGGGTTCCACGGGTATCACCAGGTACAAGCCACGATATGGTACTCTCCCCTGATGATGATATATGTCCACTGGATCCAGGTCCTTCTTGAAACCGGCCAGGGCCACGTGCAAGTGGCCTGCTGTTGTGTGGTGTGGACAGCACCCCCCTGCAGTGCTGGGGCTGGTACTGCCACTATTAGAGCACCAATGAGTTCTGGCACGTTCACATCAACCTCCAGCTGTTGGTGTTTCTGGCCTACGTCCATGTGGCCATCACACTACTCCCACCATATGCTCGAGCACAGACATTCCATGGTCAAGGATTCCCACCATCTCACCCAACCATCTATCCATGACCTCTGAAAAATAACGGTGGGCACCTGCAAGATCACAGATGTTGTCAATAACAGCTAAATGAGTAGCCCTCTGCAACCTCAGACCCTGTCTGGTGTACCATTCCATACATGCCTGCGTGTCCATGATGGCCTGAAACATGTGTCTGGTGGCACCAGATGTGGCACTTCTGCCAGGGGCATGATGACAAGCAGCCCTCCTACGAGCACCCCTGTACATCTGCCTATGTGGTACTGCACCAGACATTCAGCTAAGGCTGCTTTGTCCAGACACATGTGCCATAGATACACACTGTCCTGTCCCATGCCACCAACCAACTGTCCATCAGCTATGGCCACTGGTGATGGGGAATGTATAGGCAATGTGACTGTGTTCTGGGATGGGGTGGATAAAAGTGGGATGTCAAACGATAGTGCAGCTTCAGCCCCTGACAGCCCTGCTGTGCCTCAACACAGCTATCATCATTAGCAGTGTCTGTATGGGCACCAACATCAAATTGTCTGCAGGAGGGACCCTGACCCACCTTGCCACCTGTGAGGGGAAAACAAGAAATGCACTTTAAGACCTGTATGTCATTGTTTAACAGTACACACACACACACACACACACACACACACACACACACACACACACTGACATTCCACCATACTACTTACCTGTCCCTGAGTTTACAGAATGGCCCTAGTTTTTTTCTCTTATTTTCCCCATCCTGCATCAGTCTTGAATAATTACAGTCAATAATACCAATCATCAATGTATCATTCTTCTAATTGCTCAGAAAAGTTATCACGAAACATGACCTGTTACTCCATTAACTCTTTAACTTGACTGGAGTAATTTTTTCAAAGACTCCATGATGTCATCAAGTGTTTACCCTGGTTTTGGCCAGAAGACTTGAGCATGGCCCACATATGTTATGGGCTACTACAGTCAGTCAATAATGTCACACACTGAAGTTTCATACTTAACTATTGTTCAGTAGATGCAAGATCGGTTGCTCTATTAACCTTTTATGTGGACTATAGTAATATTTGGAAACACTCTCTGGTGTTGTCTAGTAATTCCCCAATGCATCTTTAGTGCTGCATACTTGGGTATTCCTTCACCTTTCTGCTGATTGCAATTAAAAATTATGCCTGGTGTCTACTTTTCCCTCCCAATGCATCTTTCATGCTGCAGACTTTATTATTCTACCAGCTTTCCTGTGATTACATTTCAGAAAAGTATTCCTGGTGTCTAATATGTCTGTCCATTTCCATCCACTGCATGATTTCTAAGGGAAGTTGAGAGGCATGAATGACCCCACACTCACACATGTGCATACATGGACACACACATGAACACACACACACAAACACACACGCATTCTACATGCATCAACCCCCTTCCACTCCACCAGATAGCATTTACAGACAAATGCATCCCCCCCCCCACACACACACACACACACTTACAGGTGAGGTTGCACAAGGATATTACACACAGACCTCTCATTACCCATCTGTCAAAATGCATGATATATGGCACTCAGCAGCATGCAGTGCAGCTATAGTCAATCCCTGTTACCAACATTATACATCTCTGTGATGCATGGGTTGTGTTAGTAGGTGATGCCCCTTCCCCTGAAAGACACTGCACCCATGTACACAGTATTGCTGTGCACCTGTTTGGCACCCTGGCATGTACTGTGCTCCATACCTCACAGGTGTACACACCATTGCTGTGTGTATACGTGTGTAAGTTATGTTTGCTCTGCTGCTCACCGCCTCTGTGTGTTTGTCCGACACATACCTGGGATGTTATGTGGACAGATGTCATTTGTGAATGCCTGATGTTTGATTTACAGATCTCATCATCAGCGGTGCATGTATGGCCAATAAAATACAATTACACTGACAACCTTCAAACCTTACTGTGGCTATGGGAAGTGTACACACACTTATTGATATGGCATCCTCTTCCCTGATATGCCATGGGGCCACATTACTGCGTATGTTAACATTACATGAACCTGATATGTGACATATGGCCTACGCATTCAAATGCAATATCAAACAAATGTGTTAGTTGTGCAGATGCTGACTGAGATGCATACAATTTGTGGGTGCATATGTGTGCACACCCTTATCAAGATGGTTTGTTGCACCAACTGTTATGTGTACTACAGCAGTCACTATTCCTGGAAGGTGTATACTAGCCTGATCCTTCTGCATTTGCCAGTATTTGGTTACTCTGTCCTACAAATGTCCCCCAACTCTGCATGATTGCAAGGTCAACTCATGTGCACAGCCCTTGGAGGTCACACAGTGCCGTCACTATTGCTGTGGAGTCAGGGTTATGTCTGCCACAATTCATGACCTTGACTGTGTGCAGGTACAGCCATTCTTAGCATGCTTTGGGTCTCTGCTTCAGTGCAGATGTCAGGATGACACCCCCACTCGATCCTCAGCCTTTTTGCACATGCTTAACAACTATGGCCTACACGTGTTCCATTTTGCAGTGTCCCAAATTCTGAACACCATGTGTACTGGCCTAGTCCCTGCTAATGAATGTCAAACATACTGGTGTACACTGGCATGAGCAAGGTACAGATGGGGATGGTGGGTCAGAGGTGGGTGAGGTGTTGGTTATGCAGCACATGTATCTTAATTGATGCTGTCTGTAGCTTTCCAACTTGGTCTTGCTATACCAGTACACATTGCAATGCATGCCTTTGGGGGACTTTTGCTGTTATGCATATGCTACTTGTAGAGAGCTCTGGCTGATGTTTCCTACGGTATAACTTTCCCATCTGATTACCCTAATCCATGGGCCACACTTATGCAGAGTCAATTGCCGACACAAGTACTGCATAGCCAGTACTTGCTAGACATTCCTGCAACTCCCTTAGTGTTGTGACATGTTACTAGGCAGCCTGCATGACCAGTTTGCAACATATGTTGTTATCTGTCTTGGATGGCCATCTGTTTATATTCTACATTAATCCTGTCCCATACATCCTCGCCACACACATGACTGTCTGCACTGTTTGCCATGGTGTACGCAATGGTGCGGTAAGGCTACATGTCCAACTCCTGGGTGCTATCTGTTGGATATGGGATCCATTCCATGGCTTGTAAGATGTATGCAAGCCATGGCTGTCTCTGTTGCAGGTAAGTGGGCACATTTGATGGCCAAATGTCATGGACAGCAGACCATTTCTTGGTGTGACACTGAGGACCTGTACTTGCTGGAAGGTCCATACTCATGAAGAGTGCATGCTGTTAGTATCTCAAAAGCTGCTTCCACAATATGTTATTTGGAGTGTATGCACACATATGCTTCCAGTGTTTGTGAAGGTATGTATTCCCCATATTTGCTGTCCTAACATAGGATTCCATATTACACATTCATTGCTCATGTTAGGACCACATTACAGGTTGTAAGGGTTGTGGAATGCAGTATTTTGATATGCCGTAGTGTAGATCTGTAACAGTTGCCATTGTAATAGTGGCATATACACTGTTGTAGCACTGTATAAGGGTGATGTTTCAAACATGCCCCTACTGTAGGCCATTTGTCCCACAATTATGTTCATCACTGTTCACACATCTTGCATTGACAGGTTGTTAGTTATATTGCAGGACTCTTACATACCCTTCAGATATGTCACTATGGTGACCACTGTGATGCAGTGCAGTTAACAGCAACAATAAGTGAACATGTACAGCATGCATTATGGGTAAGTGTGTTAAATGTGTGCATGGAATATACCATGGCCATAACATGGCTGGTTATTAGCAAACCTGAACAAACATCATACTCACCAGCTACAGGCTGCTGCCCCTGAGGTATACTAGAGGGACCTACATAGCTGTGTGAGAGATGTGATGTCAGTAGCCACACATGTGGCATTGGTACGGGGTGGGAGCAGCATTACAGTACATCAACAGTACAAACCCACAATACTATATATTCTTAAAAATTCATAAAAACTTCTCCAAAGCCAACTTCCTGCTACTCAAGTTAGAAGTGACAAACCTCATGACACCCATGCAGATGAGAACTGACAGTTTGACTGCTGTATCCTACACTAAGGCACTGTACGAGCACATCCACTCATGCATGAATCGTGCCATCCCAAATAGAAACAAGATGCTCTCCTCCAAAAAAGGAAGCCGATCTGGTGGTCACCTGCCATAAACAAACTTTACAACAAAAGTAAGAAACTGTTGCAGAAAAGAGAACATCCCAGGATGCAAAAAACTCCCTTACCAGCCTCAGTAAAAAGCTGAGATCCCTCATAAAATCCTCCAAAGCTAGTTATGAAAATAAAATTGCCAAAGATTCCAAAGACAGCCACAAGGCATTCTATAACTATGTCAAGAATCTAAATGGCAATACTCAGATCTGCTCTGAGCTACAACAGAATGGTATTAAATATACTGATCCCAAGCATATTGCCAATACTGTGGCAGATCAATTCAGCACCAACTTTACCCCCCTCCCACCCCCTAAATCGCCCATCTCAATACCGGAAGATTGCCAAATTCTGGTAATAATGGCCACACAGGTAAAAAACACACTCTCCAAAGCTAAGAATACAGCATCCATGGGACCAGATGACATACTGGGCTGTGTATTACATGAATTACAAAATGATCTGGCACCTCACCTAAGTATCATGTTTAATCATAGCCACACCTCAGTCTTCGTGTCCACTGAGTGGCACACAGCTACAGTTATCCCACTCCACAAGGGAGGATCCACCTTTTATCCCGGGAACTACTGCCCTGTCAGTATGATGAGCCTAATCTGCAAGGCCATGGAATGTATTATCATGGAACTTATAAACAAAGACACTGGCAACCTTCAAACACCAGACCCCACCCAGTTTGGGTTTGTGAAGGGCCGATCTTGTCTTCTGAACCTGATTGACTTCTTCGAATCAGTCTCCAGAGCTGTGGATGTGGGTAAGGTAGTCCACACAGCCTATCTGGACCTTGCCAAGGCCTTTTACACCATCCCACACTCTGGAATCATAGATAGACTTACTAAGCTGGGCATTAATCCCTACATCCATTGATGTGTTGCCAACTGGGTTAATGACAGAACCCAGACTGTAAAAGTAGCCGACTCCATATCCAGCACCAGACAAGTGGCAAGTAGAGTACTTCAGGGTTCAGTCCTGGGACCGCTCTTGTTTGGCATCTACTTCTCTGAAGTACAGGCCAACACTAAGAGACTCTGGCTAACAAAGTTCGCAGATGACTGCAAACTGGGAGCCATTATTGAATTCCCAAATGATGTGGATACTCTACAAAAGGGCCTTACAGAAACAGATGCTTGGTGCCAAAGCCATGGACTCAAGCTCAATGTCAAAAAGTGCAGTGTCATCCCCTTTGGTAAAAACTCTATACCCGTGAACTACCACATAGGCAGCATCTACTTAACATTGAATGTGTGATAAGAGACCTTGGGACCCAGGTGGACAGTAGTCTGTCCTTTGATAGTCACATCACCACAGTAGTCAATAAATCCTTCTACGTGGCACACCTCATCATAAAAGGGTTCTCATCCAGGAAAAAAGAGGTCTTTGTTCACCTCTACTCGACACTCATTAGACCCATTATAGAGTACAATGCCCCTTTTGGAATGTACCTCACAAGACATCTGCAGCAACTGGAAAGGCCACAGAAGTACCTCACAAAGAGGATTACTGGCCTCAAACAGATGCCCTACACTGACCGTCTCAAAAAACTCCAGCTTTACTCCGTAGCTGCGTAGCATATTGCCTACTCTGAGGTGATCTCTGCCTAACATATAAAGCTATGTCAAACCCAGAGCTTTTGGACATGCTACACCTAAAGAAATCCCAATCCCTCCAAGCTACACACTCTAGGGACCTAAACCTTGTCACCACAATAAACAGGACATGCTGATGGGATAGATTCCTGTCACAGAGACTTCCCATACTCTGGAACAGGCTACCCATCTATGTCAGGCAAAGTTCTTCATTAGCATTCTTCAAGAAAAATCTTGATGAGTGGATAGGAAATAGGAAATGCACCCTGGGGATCACTTCTGTGTCTCTGCTCGACAGTGGCACAGGAAAATAACTTTTTTGGATGGCATAAGCCAGGAAACCTTGTTTGCTAGGCTTACCTAGGCCCTTGGGCTGATAGTCTAGTACCTACCTATGAACCTATACATGGGTAGTATCCCAGGTTATATGCAGTCACACTGGCATGTGATGTATCATTACGTTTCCATTGCTGACAGTGCATTCCCAATTAAGAGTAGATTGCAAATTCTAGTCCTGGAACTAAACAACCCTGCATGCAAAGATGGACTCTGAGTCCTCACTATCATGTTCTTAGTGTGTGAGCTGTGTGTGATGAAGTATATGCTACTGGATATTGATCTGACGTGTGGATATTACTTGTAGACTACTGTGTCTATAGGACATGTAATTGAGGGTTGCTGTCATGTAATAAAGGCATACCTGTCAGTATCAGACGTCTGTCTGTTAACACAGTCATCCTACTGCATAACCAGTTGGCTAGCTGATGTCTGTCTGTCCTCTGTACAGATGTGCAGATGCCGGGACTCCATCTTGGCTGCATACAGGCAATCTATGCTTGAGTGACACTGGCATGTCTGCCCAGGTGTGTTATGAATGCGACAGCTAGGAATCCACACCCTGTATGCACCACATCCCATGGATACCTCAACTACACTACCACAGTCAAAAGAACATGTTTGGATACAGGTCTCCAAGACAGACACTGGCCATGTTATGTAATGCATATTGCATACATATCAAATGGAGCACCTCAGTGGCCCTCTGCAAGAGGCAACCAGATGATCGGATGTTGCATGTAACTCTCATCCTGAGGATCATTCCTGTGGTATCTGTTGATAAATGGCCTGCTGGCACATGGCAGGTGACATGATACCACTGTACACACATCCCCTACACTTCCCATCTCTCCATGGACAATAGCCTGGTACAAACCTATGAACACCTGCACTGATAGACCCCAGTACTGACAAATGTGTACATGTGCATTACTGAGAATAACAGTCTGTGTGTTTGTAGACCTGTAGTAGATAATACCCCAAGGCCCATCACACCCACCACACCCCCCATTGCCTTAGTTAGATGTGGCTGCTGCTGTACTGAACATTACATGTACCTTGTTACACTCTTCACCCTATGGTCTACCTGGGGCTTGCAGTACTAGCACAACACTGTTGTACAAATGGGTTGATAGGCATGGGATACCCTCTGAGTTCTGGCAAGTGTGTGTATGTGTGCAAGTGTGTATATTTGTAGGACACAGCATTCTGAGGCCACATTCTCCTAATACAATACACCTTGCCACACAGTATTAGGAATAGTGATGTTGCTGACCATAGGAGAGCCATGACAATGCATCACCCTACTATCCCTGTGGCATGTGCATTAGATGCATATCCCTGTAGTAGCACACTTGGGATAGACAATGGGTTGCATTACAGTCCCGGTCAATGTGTGATGGTGGGTATGGCAGAGTATTATCATGGGTTTCAGTGCATACAATATCCACTGTGGGGTGTGGGTGCTGGGTATACTGTCTTTACACCATGGTACCCCCAGTATATGTCCCATGTTCCACTGTATGGGGACCACTGTCACCATCAACCATATAGGTAACTGATAACACTATCCAGCCCAGTTATGCATGTGCTATGTGTGCAACTTATCTGTAACAGAATGGACACACTGACAAGGTAGTTAGCACTGATAAGCCCCAGTCTCTCAGATGTGTATATGATTGCTATGTGTTTATCAATGTGTATATGACAATATGTTACATTATGTATTGTACATAAACAACCAGTACATCCCTCATTACCATATTGTACAGGACCTGGGGATGTTCTTCACGTAACATGTAACCTGGAATGCACCGCATCCTAAAAGCAGTGTGGTGTGTGCAATTAAGACCATACACATCAGTAGCACTACTTACCTAGGTAGGGGTTCTAGTCCCAGTGTTGCCAAGTAAGAATGTGTGTGTATGAGAAGGAATCTACTTCTGTTTGCAGAATATACATGTTCCAGGAGGTCATCTGTCTGAGAACTGCTTGACAAATGCTAACATTTCACAGGTATCATCCTGTGGAAATATATTCCATCACAACTAGTGGAACATGTGTAAATGCCCTTTTCCGCACTGTATAGGTGTACAGCGATACCAAGGTTGGTATATATAGCTGGGTGTGGCTCTTGTGGACACAGCCACCATCATTGCAGTTATTGTTGAGTGTATCCCCCCACTTAGCTGGCTGTAATACTGTACAGTTCATGTTAACAGGTTAAGTAGTTGTCTATCACTCTATCTGTGGTTCTAAAGCACCTTACATCCTCCACAGGGTAGGGCTGTGCCACCCACACCAGCACACCTATTTTTACAGAGTTGAGTATTGCACTACATTGGGGAAGGGGAAATATACCCAGCCAGTACCATCGTCAATGACATTAAACTAGCAGACTGCTTATTTCCCAATGTGTTGTGCCTATTCTGTCTTGGTGGAATTACATAGGCTAAAATGGGTTCCTTGTGCATGTACATACATCCATGTGTACAGTATTCTCTGTGTATTGCATCAACACCAAAGCCTCTGTGTATGTTATACACAAACATGCGCTGTGTACCACACGGTACACTTACCATTGTCCACTGTAGAAGGGCTGCTGACATCAGCCACCATGCACTCACCTGTATACACCACCCCCAGACCTATCAGCCATATATGGCACAAGCAGTAACTGTTATACAGACCTGTGACATGTGTTCACCTGTACCCAGGATATGGCAGAGCCAATGTGTCACCACAGTGCCATACCCCTTGTAGGATACAACAGCAGACCATCATCCTGCTGACACATGGACACCTACAACACAAACGGAATACATTATGGAGACCACAATCACTCATTGTTAATAACAGCTATAATGCATCATGGCTGGACAGCTACCCTTCCTGACATATAAGCATTAAACTTTACTGCTGACAACATGTCACACAGCATTACATTGATACACTGTAGTACAGCCACCCTGTGGATGACAACCATATTAGTCTGCCCCTGCATCGATGTTATGGATGACAGGGATGTGGCACAGTTATCATCATATGCACAGAGTGTGTTGTTGGTTTGCCAGAGGCCTAGGCTGAGCCATACATTTCACACCATGTGTATGAGTAAAGGGGGTTAATTATTAATTGGGCTGTTGTGATGTGGTGTGTGTAGGTATGGGGTTGCCCTAGCTGTGTTGGTAATGTATGTGTGTTTGCATGCACAGAGTTCTTCCATGTGGCTCCCCTATACAGGGCTTTATTGGACAGCTGCAGACAGTACCTGGCAGGGTGTGTAGTTCACTGCCTCCAGCCATGGACATGAGAACTGTGCCTGCCAGGGGTTCCACGGGTATCACCAGGTACAAGCCACGATATGGTACTCTCCCCTGATGATGATATATGTCCACTGGATCCAGGTCCTTCTTGGAACCGGCCAGGGCCACGTGCAAGTGGCCTGCTGTTGTGTGGTGTGGACAGCACCCCCTGCAGTGCTGGGGCTGGTACTGCCACTATTAGAGCACCAATGAGTTCTGGCACGTTCACATCAACCTCCAGCTGTTGGTGTTTCTGGCCTACGTCCATGTGGCCATCACACTACTCCCACCATATGCTCGAGCACAGACATTCCATGGTCGAGGATTCCCACCATCTCACCCAACCATCTATCCATGACCTCTGAAAAATAACGGTGGGCACCTGCAAGATCACAGATGTTGTCAATAACAGCTAAATGAGTAGCCCTCTGCAACCTCAGACCCTGTCTGGTGTACCATTCCATACATGCCTGCATGTCCATGATGGCCTGAAACATGTGTCTGGTGGCACCAGATGTGGCACTTCTGCCAGGGGCATGATGACAAGCAGCCCTCCTACGAGCACCCCTGTACATCTGCCTATGTGTTACTGCACCAGACATTCAGCTAAGGCTGCTTTGTCCAGACACATGTGCCATAGATGCACACTGTCCTGTCCCATGCCACCAACCAACTGTCCATCAGCTATGGCCACTGGTGATGGGGAATGTATAGGCAATGTGACTGTGTTCTGGGATGGGGTGGATAAAAGTGGGATGTCAAACGATAGTGCAGCTTCAGCCCCTGACAGCCCTGTTGTGCCTCAACACAGCTATCATCATTATCAGTGTCTGTATGGGCACCAACATCAAATTGCCTGCAGGAGGGACCCTGACCCACCTTGCCACCTGTGAGGGGAAAACAAGAAATGCACTTTAAGACCTGTATGTCATTGTTTAACAGTACACACACACACACACACACACACACACACACACACACTGACATTCCACCATACTACTTACCTGTCCCTGAGTTTACAGAATGGCCCTAGTTTTTTTCTCTTATTTTCCCCATCCTGCATCAGTCTTGAATAATTACAGTCAATAATACCAATCATCAATGTATCATTCTTCTAATTGCACAGAAAAGTTATCACGAAACATGACCTGTTACTCCATTAACTCTTTAACTTGACTGGAGTAATTTTTTCAAAGACTCCATGATGTCATCAAGTGTTTACCCTGGTTTTGGCCAGAAGACTTGAGCATGGCCCACATATGTTATGAGCTACTACAGTCAGTCAATAATGTCACACACTGAAGTTTCATACTTAACTATTCTTCAGTAGATGCAAGATCTGTTGCTCTATTAACCTTTTATGTGGACTATAGTAATATTTGGAAACACTCTCTGGTGTTGTCTAGTAATTCCCCAATGCATCTTTAGTGCTGCATACTTGGATATTCCTTCACCTTTCTGCTGATTGCAATTAAAAATTATGTCTGGTGTCTACTTTTCCCTCCCAATGCATCTTTCATGCTGCAGACTTTATTATTCTACCAGCTTTCCTGTGATTACATTTCAGAAAAGTATTCCTGGTGTCTAATGTGTCTGTCCATTTCCATCTACTGCATGATTTCTAAGGGAAGTTGAGAGGCATGAACGACCCCACACTCACACATGTGCATACATGGACATACACATGAACACACACACACAAACACACACGCATTCTACATGCATCAACCCCCTTCCACTCCACCAGATAGCATTTACAGACAAATGCACCCCCCCCACACACACACACACACACACTTACAGGTGAGGTTGCACAAGGATATTACACACAGACCTCTCATTACCCATCTGTCAAAATGCATGATATATGGCACTCAGCAGCATGCAGTGCAGCTATAGTCAATCCCTGTTACCAACATTATACATCTCTGTGATGCATGGGTTGTGTTAGTAGGTGATGCCCCTTCCCCTGAAAGACACTGCACCCATGTACACAGTATTGCTGTGCACCTGTTTGGCACCCTGGCATGTACTGTGCTCCATACCTCACAGGTGTACACGCCATTGCTGTGTGTATATGTGTGTAAATTATGTTTGCTCTGCTGCTCACCACCTCTGTGTGTTTGTCCGACACATACCTGGGATGTTATGTGGACAGATGTCATTTGTGAATGCCTGATGTTTGATTAACAGATCTCATCATCAGCGGTGCATGTATGGCCAATAAAATACAATTACACTGACAACCTTCAAACCTTACTGTGGCTATGGGAAGTGTACACACACTTATTGATATGGCAGCCTCTTCCCTGATATGCCATAGGGCCACATTACTGCGTATGTTAACATTACATGAACCTGATATGTGACATATGGCCTACGCATTCAAATGCAATATCAAGCAAATGTGTTAGTTGTGCAGATGCTGACTGAGATGCATACAATTTGTGATTGCATATGTGTGCACACCCTTATCAAGATGGTTTGTTGCACCAACTGTTATGTGTACTACAGCAGTCACTATTCCTGGAAGGTGTATACTAGCCTGATCCTTCTGCATTTGCCAGTATTTGGTTACTCTGTCCTACAAATGTCCCCCAACTCTGCATGATTGCAAGGTCAACTCACGTGCACAGCCCTTGGAGGTCACACAGTGCCGTCACTATTGCTGTGGAGTCAGGGTTATGTCTGCCACAATTCATGACCTTGACTGTGTGCAGGTACAGCCATTCTTAGCATGCTTTGGGTCTCTGCTTCAGTGCAGATGTCAGGATGACACCCTCACTCGATCCTCAGCCTTTTTGCAGATGCTTAACAGCTATGGCCTACACGTGTTCCATTTTGCAGTGTCCCAAATTCTGAACACCATGTGTACTGGCCTAGTTCCTGCTAATGAATGTCAAACATACAGGTGTACACTGGCATGAGCAAGGTACAGATGGGGATGGTGGGTCTGAGGTGGGTGAGGTGTTGGTTATGCAGCACATGTATCTTAATTGATGCTGTCTGTAGCTTTCCAACTTGGTCTTGCTATACCAGTACACATTGCAATGCATGCCTTTGGGGGCTTTTGCTGTTATGCATATGCTACTTGTAGAGAGCTCTGGCTGATGTTTCCTACGGTATAACTTTCCCATCTGATTACCCTAATCCATGGGCCACACTTATGCAGAGTCAATTGCCGACACAAGTACTGCATAGCCAGTACTTGCTAGACATTCCTGTAACTCCCTTAGTGTTGTGACATGTTACTAGGCAGCCTGCATGACCAGTTTGCAACATATGTTGTCATCTGTCTTGGATGGCCATCTGTTTATATTCTACATTAATCCTGTCCCATACATCCTCGCCACACACATGACTGTCTGCACTGTTTGCCATGGTGTACGCAATGGTGCGGTAAGGCTACATGTCCAACTCCTGGGTGCTATCTGTTGGATATGGGATCCATTCCATGGCTTGTAAGATGTATGCAAGCCATGGCTGTCTCTGTTGCAGGTAAGTGGGCACATTTGATGGCCGAATGTCATGGACAGCAGACCATTTCTTGGTGTGACACTGAGGACCTGTACTTGCTGGAAGGTCCATACTCATGAAGAGTGCATACTGTTAGTATCTCAAAAGCTGCTTCCACAATATGTTATTTGGAGTGTATGCACACATATGCTTCCAGTGTTTGTGAAGGTATGTATTCCCCATATTTGCTGTCCTAACATAGGATTCCATATTACACATTCATTGCTCATGTTAGGACCACATTACAGGTTGCAAGGGTTGTGGAATGCAATATTTTGATATGCCGTAGTGTAGATCTGTAACAGTTGCTATTGTAATAGTGGCATATACACTGTTGTAGCACTGTATAAGGGTGATGTTTCAAACATGCCCCTACTGTAGGCCATTTGTCCCACAATTATGTTCATGACTGTTCACACATCTTGCAATGACAGGTTGTTAGTTATATTGCAGGACTCTTACATACCCTTCAGATATGTCACTATGGTGACCACTGTGATGCAGTGCAGTTAACAGCAACAATAAGTGAACATGTACAGCATGCATTATGGGTAAGTGTGTTAAATGTGTGCATGGAATATACCATGGCCATAACATGGCTGGTTATTAGCAAACCTGAACAAACATCATACTCACCAGCTACAGGCTGCTGCCCCTGAGGTATACTAGAGGGACCTACATAGCTGTGTGAGAGATGTGATGTCAGTAGCCACACATGTGGCATTGGTACGGGGTGGGAGCAGCATTACAGTACATCAACAGTACAAACCCACAATACTATATATTCTTAAAAATTCATAAAAACTTCTCCAAAGCCAACTTCCTGCTACTCAAGTTAGAAGTGACAAACCTCATGACACCCATGCAGATGAGAACTGACAGTTTGACGGATGTATCCTACACTAAGGCACTGTACGAGCACATCCACTCATGCATGAATCGTGCCATCCCAAATAGAAACAAGATGCTCTCCTCCAAAAAAGGAAGCCGATCTGGTGGTCACCTGCCATAAACAAACTTTACAACAAAAGTAAGAAACTGTTGCAGAAAAGAGAAAATCCCAGGATGCAAAAAACTCCCTTACCAGCCTCAGTAAAAAGCTGAGATCCCTCATAAAATCCTCCAAAGCTAGTTATGAAAATAAAATTGCCAAAGATTCCAAAGACAGCCACAAGGCATTCTATAACTATGTCAAGAATCTAAATGGCAATACTCAGATCTGCTCTGAGCTACAACAGAATGGTATTAAATATACTGATCCCAAGCATATTGCCAATACTGTGGCAGATCAATTCAGCACCAACTTTACCCCCCTCCCACCCCTTAAACGGCCCATCTCAATTGCCAAATTCTGGTAATAATGGCCACACAGGTAAAAAACACACTCTCCAAAGCTAAGAATACAGCATCCATGGGACCAGATGACATACTGGGCTGTGTATTACATGAATTACAAAATGATCTGGCACCTCACCTAAGTGTCATGTTTAATCATAGCCACACCTCAGTCTTCGTGTCCACTGAGTGGCACACAGCTACAGTTATCCCACTCCACAAGGGAGGATCCAACTTTTATCCCGGGAACTACCGCCCTGTCAGTATGATGAGCCTAATCTGCAAGGCCATGGAATGTATTATCATGGAACTTATAAACAAAGACACTGGCAACCTTCAAACACCAGACCCCACCCAGTTTGGGTTTGTGAAGGGCCGATCTTGTCTTCTGAACCTGATTGACTTCTTTGAATCAGTCTCCAGAGCTGTGGATGTGGGTAAGGTAGTCCACACAGCCTATCTGGACCTCGCCAAGGCCTTTTACACCATCCCACACTCTGGAATCATAGATAGACTTACTAAGCTGGGCATTAATCCCTACATCCATCGATGTGTTGCCAACTGGGTTAATGACAGAACCCAGACTGTAAAAGTAGCCGACTCCATATCCAGCACCAGACAAGTGGCAAGTAGAGTACTTCAGGGTTCAGTCCTGGGACCGCTCTTGTTTGGCATCTACTTCTCTGAAGTACAGGCCAACACTAAGGGACTCTGGCTAACAAAGTTCGCAGATGACTGCAAACTGGGAGCCATTATTGAATTCCCAAATGATGTGGATACTCTACAAAAGGGCCTTACAGAAACAGATGCTTGGTGCCAAAGCCATGGACTCAAGCTCAATGTCAAAAAGTGCAGTGTCATCCCCTTTGGTAAAAACTCTATACCCGTGAACTACCACATAGGCAGCATCTACTTAACATTGAATGTGTGATAAGAGACCTTGGGACCCAGGTGGACAGTAGTCTGTCCTTTGATAGTCACATCACCACAGTAGTCAATAAATCCTTCTACGTGGCACACCTCATCATAAAAGGGTTCTCATCCAGGAAAAAAGAGGTCTTTGTTCACCTCTACTCGACACTCATTAGACCCATTATAGAGTACATTGCCCCTTTTGGAATGTACCTCACAAGACATCTGCAGCAACTGGAAAGGCCACAGAAGTACCTCACAAAGAGGATTACTGGCCTCAAACAGATGCCCTACACTGACCGTCTCAAAAAACTCCAGCTTTACTCCGTAGCTGCGTAGCATATTGCCTACTCTGAGGTGATCTCTGCCTAACATATAAAGCTATGTCAAACCCAGTGCTTTTGGACATGCTACACCTAAAGAAATCCCAATCCCTCCAAGCTACACGCTCTAGGGACCTAAACCTTGTCACCACAATACACAGGACATGCTGATGGGATAGATTCCTGTCACAGAGACTTCCCATACTCTGGAACAGGCTACCCATCTATGTCAGGCAAAGTTCTTCATTAGCATTCTTCAAGAAAAATCTTGATGAGTGGATAGGAAATAGGAAATGCACCCTGGGGATCACTTCTGTGTCTCTGCTCGACAGTGGCACAGGAAAATAACTTTTTTGGATGGCATAAGCCAGGGAACCTTGTTTGCTAGGCTTACCTAGGCCCTTGGGCTGATAGTCTAGTACCTGCCTATGAACCTATACATGGGTAGTATCCCAGGTTATATGCAGTCACACTGGCATGTGATGTATCATTACGTTTCCATTGCTGACAGTGCATTCCCAATTAAGAGTAGATTGCAAATTCTAGTCCTGGAACTAAACAACCCTGCATGCAAAGATGGACTCTGAGTCCTCACTATCATGTTCTTAGTGTGTGAGCTGTGTGTGATGAAGTATATGCTACTGGATATTGATCTGACGTGTGGATATTACTTGTAGACTACTGTGTCTATAGGACATGTAATTGAGGGTTGCTGTCATGTAATAAAGGCATACCTGTCAGTATCAGACGTCTGTCTGTTAACACAGTCATCCTACTGCATAACCAGTTGGCTAGCTGATGTCTGTCTGTCCTCTGTACAGATGTGCAGATGCCGGACTCCATCTTGGCTGCATACAGGCAATCTATGCTTGAGTGACACTGGCATGTCTGCCCAGGTGTGTTATGAATGCGACAGCTAGGAATCCACACCCTGTATGCACCACATCCCATGGATACCTCAACTACACTACCACAGTCAAAAGAACATGTTTGGATACAGGTCTCCAAGACAGACACTGGCCATGTTATGTAATGCATATTGCATACATATCAAATGGAGCACCTCAGTGGCCCTCTGCAAGAGGCAACCAGATGATCGGATGTTGCATGTAACTCTCATCCTGAGGATCATTCCTGTGGTATCTGTTGATAAATGGCCTGCTGGCACATGGCAGGTGACATGATACCACTGTACACACATCCCCTACACTTCCCATCTCTCCATGGACAATAGCCTGGTACAAACCTATGACCACCTGCACTGATAGACCCCAGTACTGACAAATGTGTACATGTGCATTACTGAGAATAACAGTCTGTGTGTTTGTAGACCTGTAGTAGATAATACCCCAAGGCCCATCACACCCACCACACCCCCCATTGCCTTAGTTAGATGTGGCTGCTGCTGTACTGAACATTACATGTACCTTGTTACACTCTTCACCCTATGGTCTACCTGGGGCTTGCAGTACTAGCACAACACTGTTGTACAAATGGGTTGATAGGCATGGGATACCCTCTGAGTTCTGGCAAGTGTGTGTATGTGTGCAAGTGTGTATATTTGTAGGACACAGCATTCTGAGGCCACATTCTCCTAATACAATACACCTTGCCACACAGTATTAGGAATAGTGATGTTGCTGACCATAGGAGAGCCATGACAATGCATCACCCTACTATCCCTGTGGCATGTGCATTAGATGCATATCCCTGTAGTAGCACACTTGGGATAGACAATGGGTTGCATTACAGTCCCGGTCAATGTGTGATGGTGGGTATGGCAGAGTATTATCATGGGTTTCAGTGCATACAATATCCACTGTGGGGTGTGGGTGCTGGGTATACTGTCTTTACACCATGGTACCCCCAGTATATCTCCCATGTTCCACTGTATGGGGACCACTGTCACCATCACCCATATAGGTAACTGATAACACTATCCAGCCCAGTTATGCATGTGCTATGTGTGCAACTTATCTGTAACAGAATGGACACACTGACAAGGTAGTTAGCACTGATAAGCCCCAGTCTCTCAGATGTGTATATGATTGCTATGTGTTTATCAATGTGTATATGACAATATGTTAAATTATGTATTGTACATAAACAACCAGTACATCCCTCATTACCATATTGTACAGGACCTGGGGATGTTCTTCACGTAACATGTAACCTGGAATGCACCGCATCCTAAAAGCAGTGTGGTGTGTGCAATTAAGACCATACACATCAGTAGCACTACATACCTAGGTAGGGGTTCTAGTCCCAGTGTTGCCAAGTAAGAATGTGTGTGTATGAGAAGGAATGTACTTCTGTTTGCAGAATATACATGTTCCAGGAGGTCATCTGTCTGAGAACTGCTTGACAAATGCTAACATTTCACAGGTATCATCCTGTGGAAATATATTCCATCACAACTAGTGGAACATGTGTAAATGCCCTTTTCCCAACTGTATAGGTGTACAGCGATACCAAGGTTGGTATATATAGCTGGGTGTGGCTCTTGTGGACACAGCCACCATCATTGCAGTTATTGTTGAGTGTATCCCCCCACTTAGCTGGCTGTAATACTGTACAGTTCATGTTAACAGGTTAAGTAGTTGTCTATCACTCTATCTGTGGTTCTAAAGCACCTTACATCCTCCACAGGGTAGGGCTGTGCCACCCACACCAGCACACCTATTTTTACAGAGTTGAGTATTGCACTACATTGGGGAAGGGGACATATACCCTGCCAGTACCATCGTCAATGACATTAAACTAGCAGACTGCTTATTTCCCAATGTGTTGTGCCTATTCTGTCTTGGTGGAATAACATAGGCTAAAATGGGTTCCTTGTGCATGTACATACATCCATGTGTACAGTATTCTCTGTGTATTGCATCAACACCAAAGCCTCTGTGTATGTTATACACAAACATGCGCTGTGTACCACACGGTACACTTACCATTGTCCACTGTAGAAGGGCTGCTGACATCAGCCACCATGCACTCACCTGTATACACCACCCCCAGACCTATCAGCCATATATGGCACAAGCAGTAACTGTTATACAGACCTGTGACATGTGTTCACCTGTACCCAGGATATGGCAGAGCCAATGTGTCACCACAGTGCCATACCCCTTGTAGGATACAACAGTAGACCATCATCCTGCTGACACATGGACACCTACAACACAAACGGAATACATTATGGAGACCACAATCACTCATTGTTAATAACAGCTATAATGCATCATGGCTGGACAGCTACCCTTCCTGACATATAAGCATTAAACTTTACTGATGACAACATGTCACACAGCATTACATTGATACACTGTAGTACAGCCACCCTGTGGATGACAACCATATTAGTCTGCCCCTGCATCGATGTTATGGATGACAGGGATGTGGCACAGTTATCATCATATGCACAGAGTGTGTTGTTGGTTTGCCAGAGGCCTAGGCTGAGCCATACATTTCACACCATGTGTATGAGTAAAGGGGTTTAATTATTAATTGGGCTGTTGTGATGTGGTGTGTGTAGGTATGGGGTTGCCCTAGCTGTGTTGGTAATGTATGTGTGTTTGCATGCACAGAGTTCTTCCATGTGGCTCCCCTATACAGGGCTTTATTGGACAGCTGCAGACAGTACCTGGCAGGGTGTGTAGTTCACTGCCTCCAGCCATGGACATGAGAACTGTGCCTGCCAGGGGTTCCACGGGTATCACCAGGTACAAGCCACGATATGGTACTCTCCCCTGATGATGATATATGTCCACTGGATCCAGGTCCTTCTTGGAACCGGCCAGGGCCACGTGCAAGTGGCCTGCTGTTGTGTGGTGTGGACAGCACCCCCTGCAGTGCTGGGGCTGGTACTGCCACTATTAGAGCACCAATGAGTTCTGGCACGTTCACATCAACCTCCAGCTGTTGGTGTTTCTGGCCTACGTCCATGTGGCCATCACACTACTCCCACCATATGCTCGAGCACAGACATTCCATGGTCGAGGATTCCCACCATCTCACCCAACCATCTATCCATGACCTCTGAAAAATAACGGTGGGCACCTGCAAGATCACAGATGTTGTCAATAACAGCTAAATGAGTAGCCCTCTGCAACCTCAGACCCTGTCTGGTGTACCATTCCATACATGCCTGCATGTCCATGATGGCCTGAAACATGTGTCTGGTGGCACCAGATGTGGCACTTCTGCCAGGGGCATGATGACAAGCAGCCCTCCTATGAGCACCCCTGTACATCTGCCTATGTGTTACTGCACCAGACATTCAGCTAAGGCTGCTTTGTCCAGACACATGTGCCATAGATACACACTGTCCTGTCCCATGCCACCAACCAACTGTCCATCAGCTATGGCCACTGGTGATGGGGAATGTATAGGCAATGTGACTGTGTTCTGGGATGGGGTGGATAAAAGTGGGATGTCAAACGATAGTGCAGCTTCAGCCCCTGACAGCCCTGCTGTGCCTCAACACAGCTATCATCATTATCAGTGTCTGTATGGGCACCAACATCAAATTGCCTGCAGGAGGGACCCTGACCCACCTTGCCACCTGTGAGGGGAAAACAAGAAATGCACTTTAAGACCTGTATGTCATTGTTTAACAGTACACACACACACACACACACACACACACACACACACACACACACACACACACACACACACACACACACACACTGACATTCCACCATACTACTTACCTGTCCCTGAGTTTACAGAATGGCCCTAGTTTTTTTCTCTTATTTTCCCCATCCTGCATCAGTCTTGAATAATTACAGTCAATAATACCAATCATCAATGTATCATTCTTCTAATTGCTCAGAAAAGTTATCACGAAACATGACCTGTTACTCCATTAACTCTTTAACTTGACTGGAGTAATTTTTTCAAAGACTCCATGATGTCATCAAGTGTTTACCCTGGTTTTGGCCAGAAGACTTGAGCATGGCCCACATATGTTATGGGCTACTACAGTCAGTCAATAATGTCACACACTGAAGTTTCATACTTAACTATTGTTCAGTAGATGCAAGATCTGTTGCTCTATTAACCTTTTATGTGGACTATAGTAATATTTGGAAACACCCTCTGGTGTTGTCTAGTAATTCCCCAATGCATCTTTAGTGCTGCATACTTGGATATTCCTTCACCTTTCTGCTGATTGCAATTAAAAATTATGCCTGGTGTCTACTTTTCCCTCCCAATGTATCTTTCATGCTGCAGACTTTATTATTCTACCAGCTTTCCTGTGATTACATTTCAGAAAAGTATTCCTGGTGTCTAATGTGTCTGTCCATTTCCATCTACTGCATGATTTCTAAGGGAAGTTGAGAGGCATGAACGACCCCACACTCACACATGTGCATACATGGACATACACATGAACACACACACACAAACACACATGCATTCTACATGCATCAACCCCCTTCCACTCCACCAGATAGCATTTACAGACAAATGCACCCCCCCCCCACACACACACACACACTTACAGGTGAGGTTGCACAAGGATATTACACACAGACCTCTCATTACCCATCTGTCAAAATGCATGATATATGGCACTCAGCAGCATGCAGTGCAGCTATAGTCAATCCCTGTTACCAACATTATACATCTCTGTGATGCATGGGTTGTGTTAGTAGGTGATGCCCCTTCCCCTGAAAGACACTGCACCCATGTACACAGTATTGCTGTGCACCTGTTTGGCACCCTGGCATGTACTGTGCTCCATACCTCACAGGTGTACACGCCATTGCTGTGTGTATATGTGCGTAAATTATGTTTGCTCTGCTGTTCACTGCCTCTGTGTGTTTGTCCGACACATACCTGGGATGTTATGTGGACAGATGTCATTTGTGAATGCCTGATGTTTGATTTACAGATCTCATCATCAGCGGTGCATGTATGGCCAATAAAATACAATTACACTGACAACCTTCAAACCTTACTGTGGCTATGGGAAGTGTACACACACTTATTGATATGGCAGCCTCTTCCCTGATATGCCATGGGGTCACATTACTGCGTATGTTAACATTACATGAACCTGATATGTGACATATGGCCTACGCATTCAAATGCAATATCAAACAAATGTGTTAGTTGTGCAGATGCTGACTGAGATGCATACAATTTGTGGGTGCATATGTGTGCACACCCTTATCAAGATGGTTTGTTGCACCAACTGTTATGTGTACTACAGCAGTCACTATTCATGGAAGGTGTATACTAGCCTGATCCTTCTGCATTTGCCAGTATTTGGTTACTCTGTCCTACAAATGTCCCCCAACTCTGCATGATTGCAAGGTCAACTCACGTGCACAGCCCTTGGAGGTCACACAGTGCCGTCACTATTGCTGTGGAGTCAGGGTTATGTCTGCCACAATTCATGACCTTGACTGTGTGCAGGTACAGCCATTCTTAGCATGCTTTGGGTCTCTGCTTCAGTGCAGATGTCAGGATGACACCCCCACTCGATCCTCAGCCTTTTTGCAGATGCTTAACAACTATGGCCTACACGTGTTCCATTTTGCAGTGTCCCAAATTCTGAACACCATGTGTACTGGCCTAGTTCCTGCTAATGAATGTCAAACATACAGGTGTACACTGGCATGAGCAAGGTACAGATGGGGATGGTGGGTCTGAGGTGGGTGAGGTGTTGGTTATGCAGCACATGTATCTTAATTGATGCTGTCTGTAGCTTTCCAACTTGGTCTTGCTATACCAGTACACATTGCAATGCATGCCTTTGGGGGACTTTTGCTGTTATGCATATGCTACTTGTAGAGAGCTCTGGCTGATATTTCCTACGGTATAACTTTCCCATCTGATTACCCTAATCCATGGGCCACACTTATGCAGAGTCAATTGCCGACACAAGTACTGCATAGCCAATACTTGCTAGACATTCCTGCAACTCCCTTAGTGTTGTGACATGTTACTAGGCAGCCTGCATGACCAGTTTGCAACATATGTTGTCATCTGTCTTGGATGGCCATCTGTTTATATTCTACATTAATCCTGTCCCATACATCCTCGCCACACACATGACTGTCTGCACTGTTTGCCATGGTGTACGCAATGGTGCGGTAAGGCTACATGTCCAACTCCTGGGTGCTATCTGTTGGATATGGGATCCATTCCATGGCTTGTAAGATGTATGCAAGCCATGGCTGTCTCTGTTGCAGGTAAGTGGGCACATTTGTTGGCCAAATGTCATGGACAGCAGACCATTTCTTGGTGTGACATTGAGGACCTGTACTTGCTGGAAGGTCCATACTCATGAAGAGTGCATACTGTTAGTATCTCAAAAGCTGCTTCCACAATATGTTATTTGGAGTGTATGCACACATATGCTTCCAGTGTTTGTGAAGGTATGTATTCCCCATATTTGCTGTCCTAACATAGGATTCCATATTACACATTCATTGCTCATGTTAGGACCACATTACAGGTTGTAAGGGTTGTGGAATGCAGTATTTTGATATGCCGTAGTGTAGATCTGTAACAGTTGCCATTGTAATAGTGGCATATACACTGTTGTAGCACTGTATAAGGGTGATGTTTCAAACATGCCCCTACTGTAGGCCATTTGTCCCACAATTATGTTCATCACTGTTCACACATCTTGCAATGACAGGTTGTTAGTTATATTGCAGGACTCTTACATACCCTTCAGATATGTCACTATGGTGACCACTGTGATGCAGTGCAGTTAACAGCAACAATAAGTGAACATGTACAGCATGCATTATGGGTAAGTGTGTTAAATGTGTGCATGGAATATACCATGGCCATAACATGGCTGGTTATTAGCAAACCTGAACAAACATCATACTCACCAGCTACAGGCTGCTGCCCCTGAGGTATACTAGAGGGACCTACATAGCTGTGTGAGAGATGTGATGTCAGTAGCCACACATGTGGCATTGGTACGGGGTGGGAGCAGCATTACAGTACATCAACAGTACAAACCCACAATACTACATATTCTTAAAAATTCATAAAAACTTCTCCAAAGCCAACTTCCTGCTACTCAAGTTAGAAGTGACAAACCTCATGACACCCATGCAGATGAGAACTGACAGTTTGACTGCTGTATCCTACACTAAGGCACTGTACGAGCACATCCACTCATGCATGAATCGTGCCATCCCAAATAGAAACAAGATGCTCTCCTCCAAAAAAGGAAGCTGATCTGGTGGTCACCTGCCATAAACAAACTTTACAACAAAAGTAAGAAACTGTTGCAGAAAAGAGAAAATCCCAGGATGCAAAAAACTCCCTTACCAGCCTCAGTAAAAAGCTGAGATCCCTCATAAAATCCTCCAAAGCTAGTTATGAAAATAAAATTGCCAAAGATTCCAAAGACAGCTACAAGGCATTCTATAACTATGTCAAGAATCTAAATGGCAATACTCAGATCTGCTCTGAGCTACAACAGAATGGTATTAAATATACTGATCCCAAGCATATTGCCAATACTGTGGCAGATCAATTCAGCACCAACGTTACCCCCCTCCCACCCCCTAAACGGCCCATCTCAATACCGGAAGATTGCCAAATTCTGGTAATAACGGCCACACAGGTAAAAAACACACTCTCCAAAGCTAAGAATACAGCATCCATGGGACCAGATGACATACTGGGCTGTGTATTACATGAACTACAAAATGATCTGGCACCTCACCTAAGTGTCATGTTTAATCATAGCCACACCTCAGTCTTCGTGTCCACTGAGTGGCACACAGCTACAGTTATCCCACTCCACAAGGGAGGATCCACCTTTTATCCCGGAAACTACCGCCCTGTCAGTATGATGAGCCTAATCTGCAAGGCCATGGAATGTATTATCATGGAACTTATAAACAAAGACACTGGCAACCTTCAAACACCAGACCCCACCCAGTTTGGGTTTGTGAAGGGCCGATCTTGTCTTCTGAACCTGAATGACTTCTTCGAATCAGTCTCCAGAGCTGTGGATGTGGCTAAGGTAGTCCACACAGCCTATCTGGACCTCGCCAAGGCCTTTTACACCATCCCACACTCTGGAATCATAGATAGACTTACTAAGCTGGGCATTAATCCCTACATCCATCGATGTGTTGCCAACTGGGTTAATGACAGAACCCAGACTGTAAAAGTAGCCGACTCCATATCCAGCACCAGACAAGTGGCAAGTGGAGTACTTCAGGGTTCAGTCCTGGGACCGCTCTTGTTTGGCATCTACTTCTCTGAAGTACAGGCCAACACTAAGGGACTCTGGCTAACAAAGTTCGCAGATGACTGCAAACTGGGAGCCATTATTGAATTCCCAAATGATGTGGATACTCTACAAAAGAGCCTTACAGAAACAGATGCTTGGTGCCAAAGCCATGGACTCAAGCTCAATGCCAAAAAATGTATAGCTATCCCCTTTGGGAAAAAAACATGTACCTGTGAATTACCACATAGGTGGCAATACACTAAACACTGAAAGTGTGATAAGAGACTTATGGACATAGGTGGACGGTGGTCTCACCTTCGATAACCACATTGCCACAACAGTCAGGAAATTCTTCTATGTGGCACACCTCATCACTAAGGGCTTTTCATCCAGAAAAAAGGAGGTCATTGTACCACTGTCCTCATCCCTCATTAGACCCATTATAGAATACAATGCCCCATTTGGTATGTACCTCTCAAGACATCTGCAACAGCTGGAAAGGCTGCAGAAATACCTCACTAAAAGAATCACAGGCCTAAAGCAGATGCCCTATGCTGACTGCCTTAAAAAACTCCAGCTATACTCTGTCGCATATCGTCTACTCAGAAGCGATCTCTGCTTAACATACAAGGCCATGTCAACCCAGAGCTGTTGGACACTTAAAGAAATCCCAATCCCTCAGAGTCACATGCTCCAGGGATCAAAACCTTGTCTTCACAATAAACAAAACATGCTGGAGGGATAGGTTCTGGACCCAGAGACTCCCCAGACTCTGGAATAGACTGCTCATACATGTCAAGCAGAGTGCCTCTTTGGCCCTCTTCAAAAGGAACCTTGACGATTGGATGGGTGAAAGGAAATTCACCCCAGGGATCACATCAGTCGCCCTGCTAGACAGAGGTCCAGGGAAGTAAATAGTGTGGGAAGAAATAGCCAGGGAATTTTTATGGTTAGGCTTGTTTAGGCCCTAGGGCCGATAGCCTAGTACCAACCTATGAACCTATACAGATTATGCACATCTGTTTATTACCACAATGCGGCAACAGACTCTATATATATTTCATCTCACATAAGCATGATTAAACTCTACAGATGCAGATGGATACACAACAGTGGTCTACTGATGTGCCCTGTGGCCTTACCTCCAGGCTCCTCATCCATTGTGTGGGTAGTACCCACCTCCAAAATGATCTCCGCCAGGTCTTGTGTTTGCGGGTGGGCAGGTGCCCTGAGGCTGATGAGGAGCTCCTCAGCATGTGTCAGGGGGAGCTGCATGCCATGAACCCCCCCATGGCAAGCTGGTCCCTCCTAACTGCAGCAGCATGCCAACGGGCATGGTGAAGTAGATCAGTGCACTGATGTCAGACCTGCTCATAACTGCGGTTATGCAGGCCAACATTGTTTACCCTGTGGACAAGATCTTTCCTCAGGGCGGTCCTCTACTGCAGATCATGGGCTGTACAACTAAACAGGGTGTGGTAGTGCTGCAGCAGGTATGTAATGATGATGTCATTCTCCTGGGGTATGTAGATTGGTAGTCTCTCCCGAGACATTGTGCCTGAAAGACATAAACAGGAAAACAGTTCTGAAGACCTCATACTGCAAGGATATAATACTTGTTAATACTCATGTCTGTCTCCCCTCCACCATATCTGCAACAACAATCTGGTCACACAACTCAACGGGTATGTCTACAGCAGACCTACTTTTGGGACATATATTGTATTGTACAATTTGTGCAATGTGTTTGTAGTCATGTTCCATGTTGAAACACTATCAATGGTGGCCTGTTATGAACAATGTCACCTGCATGGCATTGTAAGGGCCACTATGCTTCCATATATGCATGTGGTCAGTTTGCTATGTGACTGCTGCACATCAGTTATTTTGTGTTAATGGGGATATCTATGCATGCTGTTCGACATAATCCTGGAATGTGTGGACTATTACTACCCGCATATGTTCTATAACTGTGACACAATAGCGTGTTTGGGAAGACAGTTGCCAGCAGAACCACCTCTCCCACCTCATCTGGCCATGTTACCAGACCATATCACATCTGGGACCCACCCTGGGACCTCAACATCTACTGGTCCTGCACTACCTTTAGGTGGAACCACCTCAAGGGATGGTGTTCACCCCCCCAAGCAGCACACACAGACAGGATCCTGTCACCTGAAGTTAGGTCTAGGGTCTGGTGCATAGGGAGCTCCACAGAGACTTGGGGGATGTGCTACAACACCTTGAGGCCCTCAGTACACAATCACAGGGTCTGCATGTTCCTCCTGCTCAGCCCCCAGCCCAGGCACCTTCAGGGCTGTGAAGATGCTGTTGTGACTGCCCATGGGTGAGGACTTTGGTCCCATTGTTTCCATATGGGGGCTCATGGGATTCCACATTCCAAACAACACTCCTCATCCAAGGTGTTTACCCACCACATGTGTCATATTCCACCCTTGTATGCTGTCCTGTCTGTCTTCCAAACCAATCTACCTCCCCAAATATACCTACCATCCTTCCCCAAAATACCAATCCCACCTTCACAAACAAGGGCAATGTGTTCCCAACATGGATTTCACACCAGACATAACTGTCCATTTTGCACCCACTTACTGCTGTATATATATATATATATATATATATATATATATATATATATATATATATATATATATATATGTGTGTGTGTGTGTGTATAGATATGTGTGATGTTCTCTCACACATATCGTGCAGCACTGTCATTCAACAGTTGGGGACATGTATGTGTGTATATATATATATATATATATATATATATATATATTTATATATATATATATATATATATATATACATATATATATATATATATATATATATATATATATATATATATATATATAAATATGTGTTTGTATATATGTAGACATACACGTGTGTGTATATATATATATATATATATATATATATATATCAATATGGTTCCCTATTATATAATCGAAGACGCATTCTTTCGAATGTGTCTTGATCAAAATTGAAAGCACGAAATGGCAAAATACCGAAACGGCATATAAGCAAGTTCTTTTCCTGGGAAAGAAATTGCTTGGCCACCTTCATTATTTTGCCATTTCCATCACTGTAGTGCGATTTTGGAGTTGGTATATTTAAGTAGGGGGGTGTGGGGTGCACAGCCACCCACGTCGTGAGGTATGGGGGCGAAACCACCCACTTTATATAATGTTTTAAAGTTTTTTTTTTCTTTTTTGTAACAACGATTTTCTGAATACAGTATTATGTGTCCCCTTTTGTTATGTTGGGATGTTTGTAGGTTAAGTTGGTGAAAAAATATTTTTTTTTACTGGTCGTTTGTTTGTTTGTTTGTTCTTTCTCTCTCTCAGTCTGTCTCTTTCCACTACTGGGATTGAGCTGCTTTGAATAGATTGCAGCATGAATTTTGTAGGTGATACACATGATCAGGTGATATCCTCTGCACTAATCAGTGTCCACCACTTGCTACCTGCATACAGCCAGCTGTGTAGTACGTCCAATTACCACTGTCATGGCAACCCACTACTATAAATTACTAAATCATGTGGGCATTGTCCCTTTACCTTTCCTGTATGGAGGACATCCTTCCTGAGTGTGGGCACCAGTGTTACAGATAGCAGGTAGCAATACCTCTTACAATAGGACTTGCAGACACAGCCCAACTACATATTTGCTTAAGGTTCCAGGCCTACAGACAGTGTGAGTAGTGCTGTTATATGCATTGTATACTGCTAGTTTTCAATGGTTTGTGTGTACATACTAGTTTAGCATGGAATACAGTCTGTGTAGCTTTCAACTGTGGGCCTATCCACATGATGGCCAGAGGATTGGCTGTTATGTTTTGTCTATTCACCACACAGGTCTTGTCTCAGATATATCACTGGCATTCTGTCTGTTGAGTGCTATCAGTACATGACTACATCCATTTGTGTTTCTGACTTCATATTCAAGAATAAGGCTATGTTGCAACCAATCCTGTAACACCAGCAACTTGTTATGCTTTCAGATTACTGCATAAACTGTTTTGCTTGAGAGTTGCATTACTCAGTTATTATGTATTTCAAACACCTAACAGCTATATGAACGGCATATACAACTGAAACAGTACACAAATAAACATTTCTTATGTAACCTGTGTGTGATGTCATATCCTTTGACTTCTCTGTGGTTATATGTTTCATGCAATAATTGTCTTTTGTATGAGATAATCAAACACTGTCCATTTTAAAAGGTGGCAACTGTAGCAATACTGGATGTTCAATATGCTGTGCACCCTCTAAATATGTATCTTCTTATACATATCTATACTTTGTAATATATGTATATGTGTGTATATGTGCATATATACATATGTGTATATATATATATATATATATATATATATATATATATATATATATATATATATATATATGTGTGTGTATATCTATCTATATATATATATATATATATATCTATCTATATATATATATATATATATATATATATATATATATATATATATATATATATAGATGCATATATGTGTGTATATGTATCATTGGAATGTTTAGTGCTTCTACATTGTACATTCCCTATGGTCGACAGACTGTTCTGCATGATATCTTATTGATACCATCCTGACATCGTACAGGTGAGATGGATTACTGTTAACCTCTTGTGGCTATGTTGTGTAGGGTCCTGGGTATGAGACTTTGAAGTGTTGGTATTGTGTTGCAAGGCAGACTGTTTGGCTGTGGAGGAGGGGATGATATCAATAATTACAAGAGGTACTTAAATTGGGCCCCCTCACCCCCATTAATGGTGTCTTTCGTCATATATGTATTTGTTGTGTTCTTTTGTGCGTGTGTGTATATATATATATATATATATATATATATATATATATATTATATATATGTATATATTCTGACTTTCGTCTTTTCCCGGTTAGGGGTGGCCACAGCAGAACTCCGGTCCGCTCATGATTGGCAGTAGATTTTTATGGTGCCAAGTTGCCAGCCTGATGCCCAACCTTCAACGAAGGCACGCCCATTCACGCTCACACCTACCTGCAAGTTTTTAACGTCACAACCTTATATATATATATATATATATATATATATATATATATATATATATATATATACTTGTGTACATCTACATATATAAATAAATTTCCTCTACTGTTGAATGACTGTGCTGGATGATATGTTTGAGAAAAGATCAGCTTGATTTATATCTGACATGGCTTAGTGGTAAATCACTTTGCCTATGGTGTGCAGGGTCCTCGGTTCGAGACTTGCAAAGGCTGAGTATTTTGTTGCTGGGCAGAACAAGGGCTGTTAAATACAGCGTGATTAAGGCACTTTTAAGCAGTTGTAAGTGGGTTTGCATGGGTTTGTGCTATGGTAAGCAATGCTAACTTTCGGTTAAATATTCTTACAGAAAGTTAGCCTCTAAATTGCTTTTCCTGTGTAGGCACTGCTTACCCCCATGCAAACAGGATTAAACCCACTTACTTCTGTTTAAAAGTGCTTACTCCCACTTACTCCCACGCTAATTTAGAAAGAAAAGAAACATGGCTCATGGGAAAGTGATAGATTTGGACACTTTATGCATTGTTTACACTATTTGCTGTACGGAATTGATTTATCATTCATTACAGATTATAACTTTGTTTAGTATCCCTGATTCATTTGTACATATACCTTATAGGGCACTTGTGTTTATCTATGGATTTTACCACATTATTACAATGACACCTCACATCTGCACTTACTGCAGTTCTCCAGTTTACACATATATGTTATTTAGTAGGTTATACAGCAAAAAAAAATTTCATGAATTGCTTTCACATGGAAAATGGAATTTAGTAGAGGATCGAACTGGGAATGACTGCACGCAAATCAAACGCTCTAACCACTACACTATTGCAGTATTGCTTCTACTGATTGTATCTTGCTATTTACTTTCTTGTGCCATTTAAGCTAGAGTATGCGTAGCTAAGCAATGGGCAAACCTGCGCAGCTACGGTTAAATTTAATCAGGTTGATAAAAAAAAAATTCTAGTGTTATTTTCTCTACAAAGGGACAGGTTTCACTTATCGCTGTGGATTTCTGCATGCATCTGCACATTTGACAAAAGTCCTGGTGTGTTTCTGTTGCTATGAGCATAGGGTTTTCCTGGAAAGTGTAGCTTTGACCTTTGCAATGGCTGTGGGTGTGTTTTCTCCTGCAACATGTCACGTTTGTACACTAACAGTCCCAGTTTGGGCATTTGAAAAGGCGGCAACCCCCTATATGAGCGTTCTCGCTCATTGTAATTGCCAAATGACATTTCTTGAGTGCCCTGCTCTCAGACACACCCCCTGCACTTGTCCGTTTAGAAGCAGAGGCAGCACGCCCTCATAACTATGCATGGCGCGCTGCCATGCTGCTCTTAAATGGTCGTTTCTGTGCAGGAATAATCTATTCCTGGACGGAAGTTTACTGAATCCTGGGGTAAATCTTTATTGCTTTTTAAATATACTATGATTTGTTTATATTATTTATTTTCATTATTACTATTTTTTTTTACTTTTAAAGAATTTTTTATTACACCTTGTGTGGCACATGTCCAAATACTATAACATTATTTCTGTATTTCTATGTCCCCTGTGAAGAGGACAACCAGCCAGCAGGGCTAACCTAGTCAGCAAAATGTAAATAAATTAAAATAAAATAATAAAATTTGAAATTTTGCGAATCAGCAGAGATGAGAATTATGTCATTGATTCTTGTAGGAGGAAATGATCTATACAAACAACCCTGTTGCTTGACCATATCTACCTAACAACTATTCAGCATATTTGGCTTTCGCAAAGACTGTGGATAAGGTGCTTGAGAGGGTAACATAGTCTGATCTTTTTATTTCACAGGGAAGCTTTGTATTTTAATTTTTTTTATTTATTTGGCTTTTGTTTACCAGGTTTGTCTTACTGGGTTTAGTCAAAACCTATTTCTATTTACAAACCTCAAGGATCTAATAGGGTTAGTTTGTACACCCACTGTGTTGCCAATTCATGGAATAACATTCCAGAAGCAAACAGACATACCCCACTTCTATTCCTTCAAGTCTAAGTTGAAAAAACATCTAAACAATAAAAGGATCTGACCATGCTCCTTGCAATCTTAGCACTCTTTTCTATTCCCTTATTCCCCACTCTTAATAGACTTTATCTTGATATAACCTGCTTCCCTTCTTGAATTACATACTTTATAGCCTCACCTGTCTTTTATTCCTTAACCTTCTAATGTCCTTTCTTTATATTCTTACATTAACCTATATCTATCCCAGAATTTATGAATGAAATGTACTACCTAGTTCTCCTGACAGAAATAGATTTTATGACCTATTACTTATTCTGTTATATATTTTTCGTGCATCGTTATGTAACATGCATATTAGGAACTCTCTTCTATCTTGTATATACTGTATGTTCAGCTTTACTGATTGCTTTACATTTTGCTTATTTTCTTTTATTGTATTCATAAACTGTACTAGTTTGCTATTGTCTTAATATTTGTAACCATTGTTCATTTTTTTTTTAATTCAGTTTAATGTGTAGTGTGGAGCTTATTTCCCTGGGCATCTGCTGAAAACAGGCTTATACCCAGTCGGACTTTCATGGTAAACAAATATCAGACAAACAAAGTAACAAAAACAAACAGACAAAAACCCATTTTCAGCAGAGGCCCAGAAAACTCCAATGTATTACAATCATTTTTAAATGGACATTTATTAATGTACACAAACACGTATTAAATAATATACATTAATTATAAATTTGCTAATTAGATTAAATTAATTTGACAGTAGAGACAACTTTTACAGAATAAAAGATGACTATGCATTAGTTGAATTTGTGCCTTTAGCAATTGAAGAGGTGTATTAGTGAGTTTGTCAAATAGTAAATCATTAGCTTAGTGGTCAAAAATTCAAATAAATGGTGGTGAGGAACTAGGTAAGACAGAAAATGTAGTTAAGAGGTAGGATGTATAGTAGGTTCAGAGACAACTATAGCTATAATAGGGTTTAGATTTGAAGTATAGTGGTGGGCTTGACAGTGTCACAATGTAATGTGTATAGCTAGGGGATGCTAGTGAAACTATCCAGGTATTGGTGAAGACTAGTTGTGGGGCATAGGATTCTGAATGAAGAGAAAAAGGCTGATATTATGGCAAGCTGAAGAAAACAGTAACATTTATCCAGGAGATGTGCAGGAGCAGATCCATTGATTTGACAGGTGAGGTTTTAATTGTGTTTTTTTGAGTGAGTCTGCATCCCGAATGGTTTTTAATGGTAGCTGGATGTGGTTCCATAGATTTTCTACACTATTTGGACAGAGAGTCACCTGCTTTATTAGATGGATGGGTTATAGTGGTTAGTGATTTTTATCTAAAATATAAAATTCTACTGGGAGAGTAATGTTGTATTAAGTTGTTAATTGATGGGCAATATTCTGGCTTATAGAGAAGCCTGTGTATTGTCATTAGCCATGAAGGAGCTAGGTGATGTGGTAGTTTGAACGAGTTTAATTCTCTGAAGGCTAGACAGTGGTATGTTTTATTTTTATAGTTTTGTAAAAAGAATGCGCACATGAGCCACATCTCTGTGAATACATTTATCTGCAATTGTCAATAAATTTATTCCCTGAGACATGGTACACGTGTTCTTTCTGTATGGTTATTTGTTTTTTTTTTTCACACATAATGGTACATGATAAATGGCTTTTGTTACAGCTTATGGCAAGTTTGGTTATTTTATTATAACATTGCTCAAGTTTGGACAGTTTTGAGACTTGAAGATTGGGGAGGCATGCGGGGAGATGGCAGTAACCAAGTAAAAAGTAAAACTTCAGTGCTTGTTTGGTGAATGACAGAAATAACTTGAAGAGTGTAACTGATAGAATGGTTCGCCTGACCTAAACCTGAGAGAAGAATTGTTTTGGGGCTTCTGCACTACTTATGGAGTGTTCATAGAAAACACCATGTGTGAATGCATGTAAAGGCGTAAGTGCTTTTGGTACCAGCAGACCTTGGGCCAGAAGTTAATGAACAACTCTACAAATTAGTCATCGAATCTGTGGCCATATGTCGTGGACATCCCAGTCAGGAGAAGTGCTGAGCTGTCATTTGTTCATAATTTGGTGTTGAGTTGGGTCACCTATCTTGTACATCAGCAGGACAGACCAGGAACAATGTGTGACCTATATCATTCTGTTGCAAAATGTGCTTTACAAACTCTACTCTTCATGAGTCCACTGTTGTATACCTTCAGTATTTTACTCATTAAAAAATTTAAGATAATTTTCTCATCAGACTTAAGTACATAGGCAGTCAGTAGGCATTTTGTCCAGGAGACCACTGAAGACCCTAGACCAGACTTCCCATCTTCCTTAGTGTATTGTCTAGTTAAGTGACTTGATCAGAGTCCCACAGTAAACAAATGGAGGCTAAGGGAATCAAACCCTGGACTTCGGGAAGCAGTTTTTAAAACTCACCTTAATCCTCTACATTAACTGCCAGACATATTTTACACTAGCTCTGTCATTCAAATAATTTGATATATAACTCCTGGGATCCATGCCATGCCATCTCTTTTGATAATATTACCAACTTCATTTTCCACATATATTCTGATATCAGACGTTTTGTGTCATATTGGTCTAACTGCTCACTTATCCACCCCTCCAACACCATTCCAGGCAGTGTATAAAACGCCATGGGATACATATCTGATCCTACTGATTTGTGATTTTGTGATGTTTTAAGCCTTCTATTATTCTCTGTATGTCTTTTTATAGCTTTATACATATACAGATTTTCCTAGTTAATCAGCATCTCTTATTTTCACAAATTTTGTTTATCTGCTTCTACCTTCCACCCACCCATCACTGAGTATCTGTATAGCATACTTTTCTGATAATAATCTTCCATCTGTGCAGTAATAGCTTCTTTATTCTGTGGTTCTGTCCCTTCTGTACTTCTGTATTCCTCCCTTTTGTCTTTACTGCCAACAAAATCTTTCCTTTTCCTCATCTCCACTTCTTTTTGGTTCAGATCCACCAATCTCCACTCCTGCTGTAACATAGACTCTTTCTTTCATTTCTCCCATCACTTTTATTTGTACTTCTTCCAGCCTCTCTAGCTCACTGTTCCTAATTCATCTCTACATTCTGGACTCCTGCATCATTCGTCATATCAAGATTGTTTCTACACTGTCTCAACAAATAAGTCCCACCTCCTTGTTTACCTGTCATTACCTACTATTACCTGCTGGCCAATACCTTCAACACTTTCCCTCTTGTTCTCCTTGCTAAATTTATTATTCACTTCAGCTACACATTCCTTAGTCATCTTCTGCCCTTCATATTGGGTAATGGTGATTAGTGGAGCATGATATGAGATATCGCTGTCATTTATTCACATCCCCTCTACCTAACCCATTCCTCTTCCTCCATCAAAATCCTATTTAATCTATTAGTTCATTTGGTTTCATTCTAGTAAAAGTGACTTTTTTAATGTCTGGCTGCATCTTCCTTTAAATATCTATCCTATGCTCTACCCTATGCTCCTTTACTGTCTAGCTATCCATTCATCCAAGTTTTCCTTTATCCTTTCTGTGCATTCTACTTTTCCAAGAATCTATCACATCCTGGGTATGCTGCAACATTAAAATCACAACTAGGACTTCTAACTCGTCTTCATGCTCTTCCCCATGTACTCAAAAAAATATCAAATTAACAGCCAAGCACATTTGGTCATTCACGTTTCCTTCTTCTCCATACCCTGCCCTATATGCTTCCTTCTCTGATCAATTTTCTCCTTTCCTTCCTAGTTCTGAAGACATCCTTTCTCCTAACAAAAGTATCTTTCCCTTTTATATTCCATCCTTTTCCTTAATGTGCCATCAGTGAAGGGAATTCCCTACTTAGCCTATCCACACCCTACACTCTTCTCTAATGGATTTCTCCACTATTTTGTTCCTTTTGATTGGTTGGATAGTCATTCAATATTCCAAGTAGTCACAGTTCTATGATTTCTCCTTCCCATCTATTCCAGTTCATCCTCCGGTACCTATAACCCTCCCCTACTCACCTCCTCCATTTTTTCTGTTTGCCTGCTATACTTAGAATCATAGTATCATAGGAAATGCAGGTCTTGCAACCATATAAACCTTGTCAATACACACCCTTAGGTCATATCTCCTTTTCCAAGGAGGCTAGGCCATTCAGACCAGGCACCCAATCATCCACTTCCCAATTGAAGGAAGATGATGTATCACACTGCTTAATTTGCTGTGGGAGTCTGTCCCAGAGGTGGGGAAGCTCCCACATAATGACCCTATCTCTCCGCTGTGTTTTATTCATTTGTTTCAGACGATGTAAAGCCTGGTTCTGGAATTTGTGGAAATATTTGAATTGTGGAGATACAACAGAATGGAAAACAAGGAATAGATCTCCATTCTAGAGTTTACAATGTCTGAATAAAGGGGAAGTTCTTCTAGTCTTTTCTAATAGCTTAATGTTTCTATGCCAGTAGTCTTCTTACCTAGTTGCCCCTTGGGTGTTTGTAGTTGTTTGATATGTTTAATGATGTACGTCCCAAAGGGAGCATTATATTCAATAACTGGCCTAAGCAATACTAAATATAAGGAGGCAATGACATCTTTATCTCTGAATGATATTCCCTTGGCAATTAGCTGTGCTAGGTAGAAGGGCTTTCTAACTATTGTTATTACATGATGGTCAAAGCAGAGGGAATTATCAACCCAAGTTCCAGTGTCTATAACAGCAGTCTTCTTCTGGAGTGGATCATTGTCTATGTTGTATGCTGGGAGGATGGGGTTGTCTATCAAATGTGACAAAATTGCACACTTAGTATTTAATTTGGGCTCATTTATAGCACACCAGGCATCTACAAGTGTAAGCTCTTGTGGAAAGGTTTGGGCATCAGAGTAGGACTTAACAGTAACTCCCAATTTAGAGTCATCTGCAAATCTAGCTAGTTAGAAGTCTTGTTTCATGATCTGGAGATCAGAAAAATAAATGCCAAACAAAAGAGGCTCCAGCAGTGAAACCTGTGGGACACCACTAGTCACGTTCACACTCTCTGATGAGGCACCTGCTATACTCACACCATATGGACTCTGTCTTTTAGCAAAATTTCTATCCATCTTACCACACAGAGATCTATTTGTCATGCATTAAGCTTACTAACCTTGTTAGCATAGCGTATGGTGTCAAATGTCTAGACCAGGTCAAGGTATGCTGCATGCACAGCATGACAACTATCAATAGCCTGTGTTACCCTTTGAAGAAGTTAACCAGTTTCGTTATATAGGATGTACCCTTGGCAAAGTCAAACTGTTTAGTTTCTCCAAGTCTTTTGAGTTTCTCATACCATGATGGGAATGGACCTCATTCTTAAGTCAGGGTATGATTAGAGTTCATGAAATTAGCATTATTTCAATCTGTAATTTTAGCTAAAACTGCTCCTTGCAGAACCCACAATGTGCCCAGAATCGACTTGTTCTGTAATTTGTATGCCGTTTCACATATCAGTAGCATATGACTGTAATTTCCTTTTTATGAGGCCTATTGTTTCTACTACTATTGGAACTGTCTGGGTATCCTTCTTCCATATTGCTTTTGTTTCTGCTTGCAAATCCTGGAATTGTATGACTTTGTGTCTCTCTGTACATAAGACACTGTAATCACTAGGAGTAGAAATTTCAGTGACCAATGCTACTTTTGTCTTCTTTTATTTATTTATTTTATTTATTTCCAGTTTGATGACCAGAGAGGTCCACTGGGCTCAAAAAGCCCATTTTCAGTGGAGGCCCAGGGAGAAAATCTCCAATAATACATAGTACAAGCTCCATAATATGAAGTACAATACATAGTGGAAACAGAAACAAACTAAGCAAATTTTACATACAAAATAGCAAAAACTAAACAAAAGTTAAACAGCAGCTTGGATAAAGATACAAAGCATATATAGGAGGGTGGCCTAATGGTTAAGGTGTTTGCCTTACAAACACAAGGTGCAGGCTTTGAGTCTCACAAGGGATAATTGGCTAGGCTTAAAATGGCTCACAAGGCCAATTAGCCTAGTACTAATCTATGTACCTATAAACATGTTTAGTGGTTGAGAACGGTAGTACAAGGTTAAATTAATAAAGAGGTTTAAATCATCTGAGAATGATATACAAGTAACATTATCATTGGTGAGTTCTTTATGCATGAATATTAGCATGAATTAAATTAATACAGAGGTTTAAATCCTCTGAGAGTGGTATAGAGGTAGCATTAGCATGAAGGCAGTACATAGGTTAATCAATAGTGTGTAAGGAAAAACAAACTTTGTGTGTTATAAAGTATTTATGTATTAAGCAGGTTAGGTAGGTGGAGTGTAATTGCATTTCCATTTTTGGGAGAGGTAATATTGCAACTGGTTTTTGAAGTGTTCAGTGTTCTCAGAAATTCTTAGAGATGGAGGGAGAGAATTCCATTTTTTGGCGGTGGAAAAGGATAGGAGAAGCTGACCAGCAGGATGATTTGGTTTATAAACAGAGATTACATTTTGGTGGGTAGATATTAGAGTAATGTTTGGGGTGTATAATGTTAAGATGTTTGTTAGTGCTGGGAATATAGTTGGTTTGAAAATAAGCTTGTGAGTGGTGATAAGTTGGAGGTGGTCAAGGTAGTTTGGGAGTTCTAGCCATTGCAGATGGTGGAGAGGTTTACAGTAGTGAGTGGAGTATTTGGAAGTGGTGGCAAACATTGAGATTTTATTGTAACAGGATCTTAGTTTAGAAGAGATGGAGGAAGATAGGTTGGTTAGTAGAGGAGCACCATACATTAGTGAATGTAGTAAGAAGGTCATGGCAAGGGTCTGCCTTGTTGAGGGGGAGAGGAAGTGGGAGTTTCTGTACAACATGCCAAGTTTCTGATGGGTTTTCTTTATATTTAGCTGAATATGGGTATCGAATTTTAGGTGTTCGTCAATAGTAACTCCAAGAAGTTTAGCAAAAGGAACAACTTCTATAGTGGAGTTAGCAAGGCTTGTAATCTTGAAAGAGGTTTTGTCCAGGCGGATAGATTTTGAAGGAGAGAATAGAAGGATCTTTGATTTTTTGGCATTCAAAGAGAGGTGATTGTGGAGCATCTAGTTCTCAGTAGTTGAGAAGGCAGTTTGTTTGAAGCTCAGGGAGGTTTGATGCAGAGCAAACTAAAGTTGAGTCATCTGCATATTGTACTATCTTAGTGTTAGGAATGGCTGCATGGAAATCATTAATGAAGATATTGAAGAGCATAGGGCCAAGAATGGATCCCTGGGGTACCCCTGTTTGGGTGGGAAGGAAGGCTGAGGTACCAGTCTTCCATTTTACTGCCTAAGATCTGTCAGAGAGCTAGCTGCTGAACCAGGTAATGGTATTTTGTGAGAGGTTAAGATTGGAAAGGTGGTGAAGAAGGTGGGTATGGGAGACTGTGTCGAAAGCCTTGGAGAGGTCAAGTAGGACTGTGGATACAAGTTCTCTGGAGTCACAGGCATGGCTTACGATGTCTAAAAAAGAGAAGAGCTGTTATTGTGCTATGGCCAGGACGGAACCCATGTTATGTTGGGGTGAGGAGTTGGTTATGTGTAATAAATGGCATGAGCTGGAGGTGGATGCATTTCTCAAGAATTTTTGAAATAGGGGAGAGAATCGCTATGGGTTGGAAGTTGGAGATGTTATTATTTTTGCCTCCTTTATGGAGGGGTAGGATAAAGGCTGCACACCACAGTTTGGGGACATATGATTCTTGTATGGCTCTGTTGATGAGTATGCTAATGAGGATGGCAATGTTGTCTGCTGCAATTCTTAAAAAGAGTGGGGGATAATGTCAGGGGCATTGCAGCACGGCTTAAGCTTAGAGACAACATTTTTTATATGAGGTGGGGATGGGTTTGAGGTGGAATATGGGAGGTGCATTTGGGGTGGAAGGTTGGGCAGAGGGTTTGATTTGGGGGGAGGTGTTGTTGTTTGGGAATGTTTTAGTGAGTTCTGCTGTAGAGTTAGTAAAGAAGAAGTTGAACAGAGTAGCTATTTCTGGGTCAGATTTACTAGTGTCAGGGCAAGGGTTGTTTTTGTTGCCTGGGTTGAGAAGTGAGTTGATGGATTTCCAGAATTGTTTGGGGTTAGAGGAGTGTTTAGACTGGAGTTTAATATAGTATGCTTTTTTGTCTTGTATGATATGTTTTCTGGCTAAGTTGCGGAGTTGTTTATATTTAGGAAGGGTGTCTGGGTGCCTATTATGATGGTAGAGTTGCAAGGTCTTATCCCTTTGTTGCATGAGTGTTTTGGTATCTTTATTAAGCCAAGGGGCGGAATTGTTTTTTATATGTTTTATTCTTGGAGGGACTTGGGAGTTAAGAGTGTCTAAGAAGGATGAGTTGAAGAATTCAACAGCACTGTCCAGAGGTAGAGTTTTTAGAGTGTCCCAATTTATCAGTTTGAGAGAATTGGAAAAAGTTGTAGGGTTAAAGTTGTTGAGATTCTGAGTATGGATATATTGGTGTAGATGAGGAGAGGAGGGGTTGCTCTATGGATGACGGCTGGTAAGTGATGACTGATAGAGTCTGGTAAGGTGCCAGTGTGGGAGATTTTGTTTGGGTGGGAGACAAGGATCCAATCCAGTATGGAGTCTGGGAGGTTATTTTTATTAGGTCTGGTTATAGCATTTGTGAGTTGAGTAAAATTACATAGACTGATTGAAATGGTGGGGTTATTGGCAGTAATTTTGTTCCAGTCAATGTTCACATCTCCTAGGATGTATGTCTCAAGCTTGATATTATATGAGGCCCATAGAAGAATTTCCTCAAGTATGTTAATGTTGTTTCCAGGGGGGATATAGAGGGCTACAACACAAATGCCTTTCTGGTTATTTAGTTTGAGATTTCCTATGACTAGTTCAGCGTTGTTGAACTGTGGAATAGGATTTTGGTAGGGAGTGATGGAGAGTAGGCTAGAGTAGATTAAGGCTAATCCTCCACCCTTCTTTTTTAGGCCATCTTGTCTAAGTACTTGAAACCCAGGGGGTAGTATTTCAGAGTCTGAAATGTTGGGTTTTAGCCATGTCTCAGAGACAGCTGCTATGTCAGGTTGGGTATGGGATTGCCAAGTGTGGAAGTGAGCTAATTTGTTTCTTAGACTCTGGGTATTGATGGTCAAGATCTTGAGGTATTTAGGGTTGGTAGTATGGGTGGTAATGGGGGGAGATGGATTGCTGCTGGCATTAGGTCCTGGGTTGGGGTGTATGTCTCCTGCTAGGCATAGGCAGTTAAATGGGAATGAGAGCAGGGTTTGGATTTGCTATTCATATAATTTATATTGCTATTCGTAGATTAGTACTAGGCTAACTGCCCTTGCGAGACATTTTTTAAGCCTAGCCAATTATCCCTTGTGAGACTCAAACCCTGCACCTTGCATTTGCAAGGCAAACACCTTAACCATTAGGCCACCCTCCCAACACTCTTAGAGTTTGTTGAGTGGTACAATAGTGCTTTGGGAATATGACGTTTCATTGAGGAGGATAGGAGTTTTAGTTTAAAGCAGAGAAGGGGTTTGGAAGCACTAGAAAGGAGGATATAGTGTGGAAATGAGACGTGGCAGAGTTACTATGTGTGTTGGGGTGATGGTGGGGTGAAGAGAGGATAGGAAAGAAGAGAGTAGTTTATAAGAGGAATACAAGGTAGCATTGTATATAGGTATTCGGAGTAGTAGCTAAGGGAAAGGATGAGAATGGCTTGAAGAGACATGGTGTGGTTTAGGTATAAAGGAATAGTTGAGGTTAGGTGTTGAAGATGTAATAGAATTATTGGTGACAGTGTAGGAGGGAGGAGTATGGAAGTTTATCTAGAGCTTTAAGGATTAGGTATGGGGGAGGGGTGAGAGAGTATTGGAGGATGGGAGGGGAGGGGATAGTGAGGAGATGAGAGTGGATTGGGTGAGACAGGTGTGAGGGGACTTATGCCTAGAATAAGTGTAGGAGCATTGGGGGTGGTTTCAAATTGGGGGTAGGGTAGGGGAGCGGCGTGAGTCTACAGGGCGAATGGAGCAGGTAGAGCCAAGGATAAGGAAGAAGGCAAGACTGTGAAGAACAATCAGTGGTTAGGTAGGTAAGCTCAGAGGTAAGGAAGAGGTAGAAGCAGGAAATTAGGAGTGTAACAAGGTAGAGGTAGAAGCAGGGCATTAGGAGTGTAACAAGGAAGAGGTAGAAGCAGGACATTAGGAGTGTAACAAGGAAGAGGTAGAAGCAGGAAATTAGGAGTGTAACAAGGAAGAGGTGGAAGTAGGAAATTAGGAGTGTAACAAGGAAGAGGTAGAAGCAGGACATTAGGAGTGTAACAAGGAAGAGGTAGAAGCAGGACATTAGGAGTGTAACAAGGAAGAGGTAGAAGCAGGAAATTAGGAGTGTAACAAGGAAGAGGTAGAAGCAGGAAATTAGGAGTGTAACAAGGAAGAGGTAGAAGCAGGACATTAGGAGTGTAACAAGGAAGAGGTAGAAGCAGGAAATTAGGAGCGTAACAAGGAAGAGGTAGAAGCAGGACATTAGGAGCGTAACAAGGAAGAGGTAGAAGCAGGACATTAGGAGCGTAACAAGGAAGAGGTAGAAGCAGGACATCAGGAGTGTAACAAGGAAGAGGTAGAAGCAGGACATTAGGAGCGTAACAAGGAAGAGGTAGAAGCAGGACATCAGGAGTGTAACAAGGAAGAGGTAGAAGCAGGACATTAGGAGTGTAACAAGGAAGAGGTAGAAGCAGGACATTAGGAGTGTAACAAGGAAGAGGTAGAAGCAGGACATTAGGAGTGTAACAAGGAAGAGGTAGAAGCAGGAAATTAGGAGTGTAAGCAGTTAGTTGCAGAAACACTACTTTATGGCCTTGGTGTGCATGTAATACAAAGGAAGTTAAATCTATCTGGGGGACAAAATGCACCAAGTAAGTGGTACGTGCCTTACTTTACAAGTATTCAGTGTAGAGGTAGATCTGTTTGGGACAAGATACAGCAAGTATATTGTTAAGTTATGCCACCCAGTGGCAATAGACAAAGCTATAGTTGCCTGCTGGGGCCATTGCAGGTGTGCATGCTGGCCAAAACAGTGTTTAAAAAATAACTAGTAAAAGTAACAAATGTGCTGTAAAAGGAAATGTAAATAACCAGTCACAATGTTTAAAACATAACTGTTAAGGACCACATCTGATAATAACAAGAACTGTAAATATCCAGTCACCTATGCAGACTTGCCTGGTAGTATTCTTATTAAAAAGTATTATTCTTGACTTGCAATAACTGTAATGAGAAACCGAACCATAGCAGTGGTTTTATCTGGCAGTGTTGCAGTTGCTGGGGTGGGGGGCCCAAGCTGCGATGATGCAGTTAAACCAAGTGTGCTATGCAGACTTGTCTGGTAGGTGTCCTTATTAAAAATTGTTATTCTTGGCTTGCAATAACTGTAGGGAGAAACCGGACCATAGCAGTGGTTTTCTATAGGTTCATAGGTTCATAGATTAGTACTAGGCTAACTGCCCTTGTGGGCCATTTTAAGCCTAGCCAATTAACCCATGTGAGAATCAAACCCTGCATCTTGTGTCTGAATGGAAAATATCTTAACCATTATGACAACCTCCCTATATATATTTATCTGGCAATGTTGCAGTTTCTGGGGGGGGACTCAAGCTGCAATGATGCAGGTAGACCAAGTGTGCTATGCAGACTTGTCTGGTAGGTATCCTTATTAAAAAGTGTTATTCTTGGCTTGCAATAACTGTAGGGAGAAATCGGACCATAGCATTGGTTTTATCTGGCAATGTTGCAGTTGCTGGAGGGGGAGGAACCTGAGCTGCAATGATGCAGGTAGACCAAGTATGTTGCAGGTGTGCACACTGAAAAGGGTATGGGGAAGCTTCTTCACAACAAGCAGGCCAAAAGATTTCTGTGGAATACTATAGCTAATTTTCTTGTATTTGTTTTTTGAACTGTTGGTAATGGGTGATCCCATGTAAAATAAACTTCATCATTCTTTGTAATACTTTGTGGCCCATGTTTCCATTGCTTCTCAGCTACTTCATTATTGTAATGTTTGTAAAATCTCAAGTGCAACAGTCTTGCCACATTATTATACTTTTTGATATACAGATACTCTTCCATCAGCATATCACAACCAGCAACAAGATGTGTGACTGCTTCCAGCTCTCTTTTACTGACCCTGCATTTGTCTGTTTCTCCCAAGTGTTCAATGTGCTTTATAAACCAACCCTAATTAGTCAGTAGGAGACAGAGTAAAGGGATAAGGCTTTTAGTCTATCCATATAGCTCATGTTGTTTACACCATGTATTTTCTTTGTGAGGACCTTAGCGTTTGCTCCACCCTCTGTAAGTGCCTAGTCAAGTCTATGCAAATGGCGTACAGTACTTGATTAATGGTCTAATGAGGGCTAAGTACAATGGGACTATAATTTCTTTGGATCTGGATGCCATACTTTTACTTATAAGTTGTGCCACATAGAAAGACTTCCTCACCATTGTGGAAACATAGCAGTCAAAGTTCAGGGTATTATTTACCTGTGTACCTCAATCTCTCACCTCTGAATCTACTATAGGAGTATGCCTCTGAATCTACTCTCTGGTGTGTTATTGATGTTGTAATTTGGAGGGTATTTGACTTCCCAAAGGGAATGATAATGCATTTTTTCACATTTTGTTTTAGGCCATGTTTCTGGCACCAATCATTTGTCTGATTTATACCCTCCTGAAGGATATCTACATCTTTGTGGGATTTAGTGATTGTCCCCAGCTTGCAGTTGTTGACAAACTTTGTCATCCAGAGGCCTTGCACATTAGCCATGCCTTCAGTGAAGTATATTCCAAAGATGACTGGTCCCAGCACTGAACCCTGTGGTACATCATTAGTAAATGGCCTCTTTGCTGGAACTGGATTCACTCACTTTAATCACATGTGCTGCCCATGAGCCAATTGGCTATCCATCTGGTTATACAGGAATTTATGCCCAGTTTGTGAGTTTATTATAATACCTGAATGGGGAATTGTGTGAAATGCCTTGGCCAGGTCGAGGTAGGTGGTATGTACTGTTTTACCCTCATCCATGGCCTTAGTACCATTCTCAAAGAAATCTACCACATTCAGTAGGCATGACCTGGCCCTGACAAATCTGAATTGCTTCTCGTCCAGTGTTTATAAGTTTCCTATGTCATTATTTATCAGATACAAGATTACAGACATAACTGAAAAATGCCTTATGCTCATCCATAGCTTTGGTGGCTATTTTTACCTCAAAGTCTGCTTTCAGAGACTTGACTAGTTCCTGGATTCTCTTGTTTAGACTAATGAGGGACTTTCTGCTCTGTTATGCACATTTCCTGTTACTTCTCAAAAGGATTTTCTTTCTTTAGTTGCACAACCTATTAGTACCAGGGGTCCAACAGGGTGGCTTGTTTTTGTAGTCTGACCTGGGTTTATTTTGGTCTGGTACTGCCATTTCTATCCAGTTGTTTACATGGTCTTACAGGGTTTTGAGTATACCTCTGCATAGGTTTCTGTGTTTTCTAAATTTGGGGTGGGGTTTAGAAACTAGCTATACCATCGCTTTCATAGGGTTATTTACCTCAGAGAAGTTTTAAAGTTTTTGGAGTTAGGTGCGGGAAATAGTTCTACCTTTATTTCAAAGGAGAGTGTTTTGTGATCTGATATTCTCAGTTAGGACATCTCACTTGGGGTAGGATAGCACTTTTCCATATTTGTGTGTACCAAATTTAGGATACTTGTTTCCCTAGTAGGAGTACTAGCTGATTCAGAGCAAATGAATTTACAAAGTCAAGAAATCTGTGGGCCTGCATTTTAGTGGTTGTGTATGTCTCCCAATTGAGGCAGTTAAACTCACCCATGAGTATGGTATTGGACTGGATGGTGAGTAATTCTAATAACTTTAGGTATGATGTATGGGCTTCCTGGTTCATGATGGGGGACCTGTAGCTAACAAGGATAAAGTAATGGATTTTTCCCAAGGTTTGCTGGATATGAAGTAGCTCAAGCATGCCACATTGTTAGACCAGCCTTGAGATATACTTATCCTTTATATAGATAGATAAATCTCCACCTTTTGTTTTTTCATTTTCAGTGGGCGGTCAAAACGTACAAAAGGCATTAATACCATGCACTACCAGGGTGCGTTCAGTGGCTTTGAATCATGTTTCAGTATCTGTACAGACATCAACATTCTCCAGGGTGAGAAGAGCTTCTATGGAGTGTGCTTTCTTATTAATCCTAGCATTGAGCAGTAGTTTGTCTTAAGTAGCTTTTGTTATGTTGGAAGGTTTGTCTGTTTGGCAATGCCTAAAAAGGCACTATAGGGGTGGATAATGTTTTGGTCAATATGCAAAAGCCTAGAGGTGACAGGTGTAGACCATCCCAGGCAAAGTAGTGTGGCCTATCAACTATGTCTTCCTAGGCTGAGAAGTATTGGACCCCTTTAAAATGACACCTGTACCTAAGCCAATTGTTAAAGTCAATCATTCTGTGCTGGTATGGTGGCATCATCCTTGGAGATGGTAGAATGCTGCTCAAAGCCTGACACATACCTACATGTGACTCATATGCTGAGAGCTCAATCATGTTCCTCTTCATATAGTCAGTGGAGGTAAGTCTGAGGTCATTCATGCCCACATGGACTATGACTGAGTCATAGTGGTACATAGGGGTAAGTGGCCTTAGTGCTTGTGTGATCTGGTGATCCTGGCCCCTGACAGACAACTAACTGTAAACTTCTCATTATCCAGCCTGGTAAGAGGGACATCAGTGTGTCTTACTATAGAGTCTCCTATGACCAGAAAATTGAGGTGTAGAGTGTTTCCCCTTATTGGCTTGGTAGTTGAGACACAACGAGATGTGGATTTGTGCGCTGTGATGGGGAATGTCTTGTCTGTATGGATGCAGAGTTTCTGAAGACCTTTGAGGTTTGAGTAAGGTACATGTGAGCACCTCTGCATATGTGGATCTATGTTTGTGGTTCTTTGTGGGGCAGTGAGTGATGTGTGTGAGTCAGTGACAACTTGACCTGTTTGTTGCTTTTTGAGTCTGAATGTGAGAGTCTAGCCTCCAGTGTCAATGTGTAACTACATCTCTCACATACTGTATTTGTCTGTTTGAGAATTATGTGATTGTCGGTGTACATAAGGTGATTGGTACATTGCTCAGGATGCCCAAGTCCACCAAACTGGACATAGAGATAGCAGGAAAGTAGCTATCCATGGTTGCAGATCCTAATGTGTACTTGCAAGGGATAGTTGTGGAGGGTGTTTGTAACTGGATGAGGAAAGGTTACTTACTTGGCGTAATCTACAGCTAACCTAACCTGCAACGCTGTCCAGCACCCGAACCAGATGCTCTCTGAGCAGCAATAGTCCTGAGTGCTATAATAATGTATGGCAGACCTAAATAGTCCTAAATAAATGTATAACTGCTGCTCACCTAGCAAACCAGTTGGACCCTGAATAAGGCAGGACTGATGTAAAGTTCTCAGGTTGTTTTTATTGGGAAATTTCAACTTCTGGTAATTGCATGTATACAAGGCACCAGTAACCACTTGTGCAACTGTGAGGCTTATATATGATCAGAAAAAAGCAAATTGCACACTAACTATGCCCTAAGAGCAATCAGGTAAGCACACAGTAAGATTTCACCAGCAATTTCCTCTTCATATAGGTGAAATCAGCCCTATCCTGCAACAAGAATGCAGACTTTAACCCTGTTAATGTAAAATTACTGGTTTGGAGCCCAAGTGTTAAGAGATAAGCTCTGTGTTTTTCCTGGTAAAACATTAACTGTTATTAATCTAGCTCCACAGTAATAAATCATATTTACTTCTGTTATATCACATGACTTTCTGTTAATAGTCTTGACTACTATGTTCATTTCATCTTTTTATCAGGCTAGTAACAATTTGGCTCTTATTTACTTTCTGTAATGTATTTTTTCATCAATCTTAATGTGTGTCTCCATCTCTTTTAAATCAAGCAACGTTTCCCTTGGCTCATTTTCTTCTAAAATGAGGGCACATTCTTTGCTCTCTGTTTCCTGTGAGTATTCTATAGAAAGTTCCAGAATGCCGTCTTGTGACATATTCTCTTCAGCTGCATCCTGCATCATCCATTGCTCTTTCATACAGGAACTCATTGGCTCATCAATCTACAACACTGACTGCATCAGAGTTGCCACTGTTTCCAGCTCCTTCACTTGCTATGCAACTTCAACCGAACTTCTGAACTGGTTTCTTGCGCTAAAAACTCCAGAGCATCTTCATGTGGCAAGTGATCATATGCCTCCTGTTCCACTTGTTTCTCATTCATTTGGGGACTCATTGTTCCATCATGCTGTAACATTACCTAAGTTGGATCTTCTGCACTAAATCCTTCACTTCTTAGGTAAATTTCAGTTTCTATTTCTTTAAGTTCTCCATTACTAATTCCTGTCCCAGAGACTTCCCATACATAGTGGATGGGAAATAGGAAATACACCATGGGGATCACTTCTGTGTCTCTGCTCGACAGTGGCACAGGAAAATAACTTTCTTGGGTGGCGTAAGCCAGGGAACTTTGTTGGCTAGGCTTACGTAGGCCGTTGGGCTGATAGCCTAGTACCTATCTATGAACTAATCCTCTTTTCTACTTTGCCCCTTTGTTTTCTTATTTTTTGTATTGTGAAATGTTTTCATATCTAGATATCAAACTTCTGTGGGTTTTGCTGATGAAATGTTAATGTCGTCTTCATGACTTTGCATATGAGATTCATCACACTGAGGTGTGTGCAATTCCTGGGGCCAGTACCACTATTGCTGTGTTCCAAATCTCAGGGACAAAGCCAGTATCTAAACTCAAGTTAAATAATTGTAAGGAGTGGCTGTGACAGGGCTTTTTAGTACTATTTATCAAACAACCAGGTATATTATCAGTCCAATAGATGAAGGATTTTTAGTCTTAGTGAGAAACTTCAGTGATGACGAGGGTCCTGAGAGATTCAGGAATAAATGGACTTTGGATAGCAGTCTGTGTAGTAAAATAAACACCAAATTTCTTTGCCAGTATGTTGGCTAAATCTGGTGGATCAGAGTAAGTGGTACGATTATGAAAACTTCAAAGCAATGCTGGGTCTTACTTCTTAGTTTATTAATGTAGCTGAAGAAGGATCTGTAATTGTTCTTAGCTTCAGATGCTTACTAAAGTTCATGGGCTGCTTTAGTGGGAAATAGAAACCCCTCCCCACACCTGGACAATAGGAATTCCCCCTCCCATTTATGCATCTCTGCCACTGCCACCAGTTTCCGTAAAGTCTATCAATCTTCCCACTATAAGTTTAGAGTTTTTCTTTTCAAATCATCATGTTAAAATAATATAATTAATCTTACCAGGATTTTGAAAAGTAGCTAGCTGATTTTTTTTTTAATTGCATAACTGAATACAGCAGTGGGGTGTGGCTTAACGTGATTATTCCCTCCCCTTTGTAGTAATGCAACATTCTCAGCCCATCGAGGTTATAAATAATATGTACACTGTGCATTGGTGCAATTTAAGAAAAAAAAATAATAAAAAGACAGAAAGCCTCCACACAGGAGAGTGTTCCATGTCCTGTACCCCTACCAGCCAGAAAACTCTACAATTTAAGTTTCTGTCTTTGATTACATGCTGTTGTTTGATTATACGCTGTTGCTAAAACATTCTGTTACCTATGAAACAGTCATACTCTGGGATATTAATATAGACTGGCTGACTATATCCTCAGACTGCCTAAATAATAGGATAAATCTCGATGTGTTCACACAATGCATTTACTTCTAATATTCAAATGGCCATATCATCGAATTTCATTTTTGCAAGAAGAAAATTGTAAAAACAAAATAACGGAACAGTAAATTTTTCCCAGGGCAAGTAAATAGTTGCTGAAACTTCAACAGAAATACACAAGAGTAAATACAACCCACCTAGGTGCGGGGCTATCCCCACTCCCTAACTATATATACCAATTCTGGAATCACACTACAGTGTAGAAAAGGACTTTTTGGGTAAGTGCTTCCTTCCCCTGGGAAAAATTTGTCGTTTGGGTATTTCATTTTTGCAATTTTCATGAAAATGAAATTCAATGAGATGGCCATTCGAGTATTAGAAGGGGATCCCACATAACATATCAATATGCCAACAAGCTGCAACAAAAAATATAACCAGCAATCCATCCTTGATTGTATTCTAGTCACCAATCCAACTTACTTCTCTTCAGTACTATACTCCCACCTGCCAGCTCATGCCCACAGAACCATCTCTCATCTCAAGCTGTAAAGTGGTCTATTTTGAAATATCTACCACTTATTGAAGCAGTATGTTACTTCAATGGAATATTCCTAAACATCCTTAATTCCTTAGCCCCAGACTGTACTAAAATAACTAAAACTAACCATCCCCCTGGCTCACCAAGTCATGTAAACTCCTCATGAAAGACAGAGGCAGAGCATGGCTCATATGGCAAAAAAAGTAACAAAAATAAAAACTTATAGATATTCAGACAACTGTGTAACCAGATTAAAAACATATTACCAGATACACACACACACACACACACACACACATACACACACACACACACACACACATATATATATATATATATATATATATATATATATATATATATATATATATATATAAAATAGTCTTAACGACAAACCTAAAAACTTTTTTTTCCTTTATGTCCTCTTTACTCAACCCAGGAGCTAAAAAAATCCCAAGCCCATATCCAGATACCTTTCCTATTCAAACAGCTGCTAAGTTCAACACATACGTCACAGAATACATAGCCAGTTTAACTTCAAAAATCCTTGAGTTCAACCCTTTCTTTTCCTCTATCCTCCTCCAACACTGCTCCTAGCAACTCCCCTTCTCAGTATTCATTTAACTTCCCCTCAGTACCTCACTCACACCTGATTCCCCCATTATAACCCTAAAAATTCCAATCACTTTACCTTTCACCCTGTTCCTATTAGCCTTATAAAAAAAACTATTACCTAAACTCAAACCTTGCTCTACCTCAGCTAATAACCTCCTCCCGAATACCTAAAAACTATTATATATTTTTTTACTTTATGTTAGTTTTACTGTGTGCAATAAGTGTAATACTCTATTATTTACAGAATGTGTATTTTGTTGTCACTTGTATGTTTAAAACATTGATATTATGGAGCTTTTCTCTACTGGCCTCTTGAAAATGGACACAATAGGACCAGCCAGACTTTCTCAGTAAACAAGTGTTGAATAAAAAAAAATAAATAAATAATAGTATTTCATGTTTTACTTGATTTTCAGATGTCTTTTGATGTGACGGCCTTCTGATCTGCTGTATACTTCAAGATTTATTTTTCTTTTATTGTAGAACTTATTCATGTTGGTGGATCACCAGGGTGGTTTGTTTTTAAACCTCATATTATACAGAGATCTGGTTGGGACTGCCACTGTTACTCATTTATGTAATTAGGCACAGACCACCTTTTTGAAGATATCTGCTTTGGCAATGTTTAGGTTAATGTTGCTATAAGTGAATTGTGAAAATTTGTCATAGTATTTGATGAGGTTAGCACATTTGAAGTCCTTGAGTTCTGAGACATTGATTTTAGTGGGTATAAACATTTTGAAGTTGAAGGTCATTCATTCATGATCTAACATAACTAAAGAAGGAGATACCAGGGTAATAGTATATGAAAAAGGTATATTCATAAAGACCAGAACAAGAATATTATGTCCTCTATTGGGTTTATTAACAATCTGGTCCAGGGGGGGTTTGCTTGTTAAAAATGAGAACTTTTGGGCATATCCTAAATTGGATGCAATTTACTGAGAGGTCATTGAAGTCTCCAAAAATAATGGAACTCTTGTTTTTTGGGAATTCATCAAATACATTTAGGACTCTTTCATGACTTTCAGGTGGTATAGAGGGTGTACAATAACAAGCTATAAACAGATATTTTGTCCTGTTTTGTATGATTTGGAGCTTAAGTTAGTTCCATTTGTTAATATCTGGGAATCTGTTTAGAGTGATATGATTCCTAACAAATATGGAGATGATACCACAGTTGCCATCAGGTCTTAAGGCATGGTAGGTGCAAAACCCAGGTATGGAGAAAGTACTTTCAGAATATTTATACCAAGTTTTAGTAATTATACAGATATGGATATGTTCCAAATGCAGGAGTGCCTCAAGTTGGTTAGTTTATTGCTGAGACTTTTAGCATTGGGGAAATATACCTTGAAATGATCCTGTATGGTATTTGATATGTTATTTACACTGGGATGTCTATTCACTCAACTCTGCTTAAAAGTCACTATGAGTTTAGCAAAGGCTTTACACAATATGTTGAAGCTTTGGAATAACAGGCACAACCCATCCTTTTCAAAACAATTAGGACCACTGATCATCTTGCCCCATGCTGACACATACTTGATTCCCCTGGAATAAGACTGGAAGAAGACCTGCTATTTAGCCAATTTTGAAGCTGCATTGTAACACCCCATTGTGCAAATAGACACTAATGCTCATTCACAACATTTTCTGAGCAAGAAACATGAACGTTTAGTCATGTCTTTTCCTCACCTAATCTTATGGCTCACCCTCCTATATTTACCTTTATTCCTTTTCTTTCATGTAGTGTCTCATCTCTTTCTTCTTCACGGATTTTGTCCATCATCATCAGCACCTTCTCTTTCTCACAGTCCTTTGTTACTGCTACTGCCGCGTTTCTCTTTTTCTCCTAGCTCCCTTCCAATAATCCTTTTTTTATCCATTCTCCTTACCCGTATATATTTCAAGGTCTATATTACTTCATGGAAGTTTTATTTTCATGAATACCTCATCATTGACCCCCTTTACATTGAACATCTGTTCATTGAATGTTCCCATCAGTGAATGGTTTTCATAGGGAAGGGAGTTAGTTGGCTATCATTAGAAATTTGCCCTTTTCCCCACTGTAGTGTGATCTCAGAGTTGTTATATATAAGTGTGTGGGGTGGTGGTGTAGCCTCCACCTTGGTGAGTTTGAAGTAATGTAATCCATGTGTGATGATCTCTGGTGGACAGGTCGTTTCCTTCCCCTATGAAAACTGTTCACTAATGTGGACATTCAATGAATGGATGTTCGATGTAAAGGAGTCAATGATTAGGTATTCGGGGAAATAAAACTTTGATGAAGTAATACAGACCCATATATCTCAATGAGCTCTCAGCATGACAGGTCCCATCTCACTTGTATATATTTCTTGTTCTTTTGTCCATTAAACTGTAAGACCAAATACCCAAATAGTCCCAATCACATAAATTTCTTCCAACATCACATTTCTGGAATTACAGCTTTTTATCCCAATGTCTTTCCCTTTTAACTTCATTCTTCAAAACTTGCAACATCACCATTTTTAAATCTCTAAATACAATAGCAAATGCTCTTTGTGTTTCACTGTTGCAGTCATTACATTAGGGTTATCTGCTTGTAGGTAGCCCTCAGCCGACCTGAATACCAGAGTCTTGGATCCCTGCATCAGATGCTGTCTCCTCTTCCATGATGTCAGGTCATCAGGGGTATAAAACATGCAGCTGACGCCATTACATCAGTCTTTCATGCTGCGTGGTGCCAGAAGCAGAAGCAGTTCGCAAGTGCGGGTCAGCTGACTCCTGAAATTTTCGTTTTCGAGTTTCAGAACCGAAGTCTTCATAAAAGCTAAGTACCCCATTGGGGATCCTTTTTCTTGCTCTTAAACCAATGTCAGTAAAAGATAACAATTGTCTTGCCTGTGGAAAGCAAATACCTCATAAAGATTTTCATTTGTACTGCATTCCTTGCTTAGACCCAGACCACGACATCCCTCGCTGTTGGTTTTGTGCTTTATTCAACCCCTGAACTATTCGTCGTTGGTATATTTTTGCAGCAAATTATTTTGGTGCTCAGTTTAACTATACAGAAATGTAGTTGGTAAGCCATTCGACTATGGATATTCTGAAAAAAATGTAAAGATAAAGACAGGGACAGACCGCATAGGTCCAAAACTGCCGACGACGCCTCTGCTAAGCTAGTCACCATTTCACCAGTACTCAGTGAGGCGCTTTCGCAGCCCCTGATACCCACTACTTCAGATTCACAGGCCTCTGCTGAGACCCATTTGGAGTCAGGTATGCCACAAGATGCTTCTTCGACTATGGAACCTGTGGATGTCTCTACCTTGGATGGGCCCGGAGCTGCTGTGCAGGCACCGGCTTCTGAGGGTGTATTCAGGTCTACAGACTTGCATTTCAATCTGACACCATCTTCTTCTTCAAGACCTAAAACTCAACCCATGTCTAGAAAACCAATGTCCAAACCTCATGGTCAGGCCCATATGCCTAAAAAACAAATGATAAGAATGGCTGAAGACCTTATTACTTGAATTAGGGGAAGCCACCCTTCCCCTTCTAAGAGACCTAGAACTGATTTTCCTTCTGATTCCCTTGCATACTCTTAGGGAGCATTTCCGCTTGGAAAGCCAGGATTACTCTGACTCCAAAAAGAGGCTTAGGGAATTCTTACTCCTCCCTCAACATAGGCCTTTAGCTATCCCTCCTGTTCTGGACATTGTAGATGATGCCTTCTTGGAATCCAGCCTGGCCCCAGACACTTTACCTCCAGCTCCCAGAAAACCTGACAGGTATTACAGAGTACCTGACTCTCACAAGTTCCTCTTCAAGAACCCTACTGTGGACCCAGAGACCATTTCCCAAGGACCTAAAGGAATTAAGGATACTACTGCTAAAACCCTACCCCCTCTGATAGAGTTTCCAGGGTCTTGGACAGATGGGTAAGAAGGTATACACTTCAGCTACTTTGGCCATTAGGGCCTTAAACTGCCAGTTTCATATGTTAAAGTATCAGCAATATATTATGGGACTCCTTAAACAGAAAATGATGTTGATTCCTGACTGTGCTGAACATAAAGAATTACAGGATTTAATGCATTCTCCTGAACAAGTTCGTAAACATACTTTGCAATGTGGTTTTGACTCTCTAGAAGCATCTTGCAGGGTTGCTATCACTGGGTCTGTACTTGTGCTTGGCTTAAGGAGCAAAACTTGCCAGATCATGTTAAAGCTAAATTACTGGATGCTCCCTTAAATCAAGACCGCCTGTTTGGCAACAAAGCAGAAGAAGTCCTTAAACAGACGGAGGAAAAAGCTAAATCTATGCAAACTGTTAAAGATTTCCTGCAAGTAGAGTCTCCCGGATTTAGTAAGCATTGGCCTTCTAAGAATTGGTCCTTTCCAGTCTCTTCCAGGCCTTCCCAGTCCAATCCCAGGAACAGCGGACCATCTAGGCTACAGTCTCAAGGCACACACAGGCCTAGTAAGACAAACCCCTATGGAAAAATGTCACAATGACTTAACCATAAACCTTCCAAGCCCTGCTCAACTTCCTGTTCCCTTAGGGGGAAAGATTGCCCTGCATGCAAAAAACTGAGAACTCATTACCCAGGACAAATGGGTTTTAATTATAGTCTTCCAAGGATACAGATTTCACTTCCACACCTTACCAACCCCAAACAGTTGGCCAGACCTACCCCCAAATCAGTGGGCAGAGGCTCAACAGCAGGTTCTGTCTCTTCTAAGTATCAGGGCTATTCAGCCTGTCCCAGCAGAAGAAAGGGGACAAGGTTTTTACTCAAGACTCTTCCTGGTACACAGAAAAGACAGCTCCTGGTGTTCTATCCTGGACCTCTCTATTCTAAACACCTTTCTGGTAATCCAAAAATTCAAAATGCTAACACTTCAACAGTTACTTCCTAGGCTAGGCAAAGATGCTTGGTTGGCAACCTTAGACTTAAAGGAAGCTTACCTGCACATTCCAATAAAGGAATCTTGCAGAAAATACCTACGCTTCAGTGCAGGGTCCATGCACTATCAGTTCTCTGCACTTCCCTTTGGCTTACCTACTGTGCCCAGGGTATTCACAAAGTGTCTAGCTCCAGCCATTGCATTTTGCAGGCAGAGAAACATGCAAATATACCCATACCTGGATGATTGTCTAATTCAGGCAGAAAGCCAGGACATGCTATTAAAACATCTGGCATTTGTAAAGAAACTTCTAACCTCACTGGGGTACACCATAAATGAAAAGAAATCTCATCCAGTACCCTGCCAACAAATTGTATTCCTGGGAGCAAGCTTGAACACAACTTCCCAGATGGTTTACCTCACACCAGAGAAACAAGTATATTTGACAGCTTACTTCAGACTACTGGCCACAAAGACCCAGCTATCTGCAAGGAAAATCCTGCAAGCCCTGGGGTTCATGGCCTCTTGCATTCTACTAATTCTATATGCAAGACTGCATATGAGGAAACTACAATGGTATCTAAAAAGCCTATGGTGTCAAAATTCTCATGACCTGGAGATTGTATAAAGACAGAGTTCTTTTGATGGGCAGAGGTCTGCCACCTAAACAAGGGGCTCCCTCTCAATCTACCCCCTGCCACCCAAACCCTAACTACAGATGCATCAGACTACGCATGGGGGGCTCAATTGGCAGGGCGATGCATTCAGGGCAAATGGAACCCAAATCAGATGCACCTGCATATCAACCAAAAAGAAATGTTAGCTGTACAGAATTCTAGCCTTCAAAGACAGGACCATTATTAGTAAAGACAGACAACACCACACTTATGTGGTACATAAACAAACAGGGGGGAACCCACTCGTACCCTCTCTGCAGACTAGCCATGGCTCTGGGGAACACTGCCCCGAGCTACCAAGTGCACCTACAAACTCACTTCCTGCCAGGCAAGCTAAATTCACTGGCAGACGACCTAAGCAGAAATCTCATGGACCCACACAAATGGAAACTGGAACTAAAGATATTCAACCTCTTGAGGAAAAAATGGGGGTCTCCAGAGAGAGACCTGTTTGCCTCTCTTCAAAACTACCATTTGGACAAATTCTGCAGAAGGACTCCCCACAGTCAAGCTTGTAAAGTGGATGCCCTGTCCTTTACCTGGGAAAGCCTCTCAGTTTATGTTTTTCCCCCTCTGCCTCTCCTCTTGGAGGTTCTGCTAAATATCAAACAGGACAAACCAAGGACAATACTGATTGCACCAGACTGGCCTCGCCAGCACTGATACCCTCTCTTGTGCAGTATGATACTGCTGGATCCATGGCATCTACCTCAGACACCTTCCCTACTGTCCCAGCAGGCGGGCCAGATTCTGCACCCTTAGCTTCAAACCCTGAACCTTGCAGCCTGGCTAATCCCTTGAGCTCTCCAATAGCATCCCTCAGTAAGCAGGTGCTAGATGTCATTCTGGAAGCAAGGAGATCAAGTACTAGAAAATCCTATGCTGAAAAGTGGAAAAGATACTGTTCCTGGAGCCAGACTCAGGGGATGGGCACTACAGTGCCCAGCTTACCTCATATCCTTAAGTATTTAACAGAAATGCCCCACAAGGGCCTATCCTTCTCGTCTATCAAAATTCATGCCTCTACCATTTCAGCACATTATAATACTGAACCACCCCTCTTCTCTCACCCACTGTTAAAGCAATTCCTCAGAGGGGTAAAACATTTAAGACCCCCCCCCCCCCAGGCGAGCCCCTACTCCAGCCTGGGATCTTAACTTTGTATTGGAAAAGCTCACTCTCCCTTTTGAACCAGCTGCAGCTGGAGAGTTGAAATTCCTTTCTTAGAAAACAGCCTTCTTTCTAGCCATCACTTAAGCTAGAAGAGTGTCTGAATTACAGGCCCTTATGGCAGTAGAGCCCTTCATTATCTTTCATGCAGACAGGTTTTCCCTCAGGACCAGTCCTTCCTTTATGCCCAAGGTGGTGTCTAGTGTGGCCCTAAATCAGTCCATTAATTTGCCTACTTTTTTCCCAAATCCACAAAACAAAGGAGAGAGATACTGTACTCTTTGGACGTGCACAGGCAACTTAGATTTTATTTGGACAGGACTAAGCCTCTCAGAAAATCTTAACAGCTGCTAGTTGGCTTTGCTGCAGGGGCAAAGAGGAAGGCCATTTCAAAGCAAACCATTTCTAAATGGATAGCCCATTGCATTCATTTCTGCTATAAGCACCGTGGAAAACCTACCCCACAGGGGATTAGATCACATTCCACCAGGGCTGCATCGACCTCTACAGCCTTTCTCAGAGGAGTCCCTACCAGGGACATCCTAGAAGCTGTTACCTGGAGCTCCATACATACCTTCACCAAGCATTACCACATGCCTATTTTTTCTAAATCCAGAGCTGGATGTGCCACTGCAGTCTTGCAGGGCTTAATAGCTGGTCCTAATGCTCTCTAACTTCCTCCTCCCTTCCTTAGCTTTGGGAATCAACCCAAATGTGATGACTGCAACAGTGAAACATGAAGAACATAGTACAGTTGTGTACACTTACCATAAATGTAGATGTTTGAATGTACTCACTGTTGCAGTCCTGGTTACCCTCCCTCCAGCCCCCTGATTTCTCTTGGCTCTTCTTTTCCTTCTTGTTTGGTGTATTTAAGCTTTCTGGTGTATTTGCTTTTTGTTGGGGGTGTAACATAACATATAATTGCTTCCCATTATGGGGGCACCTGGCATCTGGGGCAAGAAAAACTGATGTAATGGTGTCGGCTGCATGTTTTATACCCCTGACAACCTGACATCATGGAAGAAGAGACAGCATCCGATGCAGGGATCCAAGACTCTGGTATTCAGGCTGGCTGAGGGCTACCTGCAGGCAGATAACCCTAATGTAATGACTGAATACACTTGAACATCTACATTTATGATAAGTGTACACAACTGTACTTTCTCAATACAGGCAGTGGTTGTCAGTGATGAATATTGTGGACTTACTGCTTTCTTTCATTATCTGAGAGATATGTGCTCTACATGTGTGTAATACACACACATCCTTCTTGCTCTGCTGGTGTTCAGTCTTTCATTTCCCATTTGTTTTCAGCCTGATCTCCCTTGTTTCTTTTCTGCATCTTCACTCTCTTGGCTACTACCATCCAGGCCCCAGCAGGATACATCTTTCTTCTCAGCCATAAAACTACCTTCCTTATCTGCCTTTGAATGATATAAAATTAACTCACTGTTATATTATAAGAGAACATTTGTGTTTTATGTCTTACTCCATCTTCCCACTCATTCCAAAGGCATGCATCTGGAGCGTTTCTCCCTGGATCTCCACTGAAAGTAGGCTCTGTTCTAGTCAGACTTTCCTGGTCAACAAATGTTAAATAAATAAAAGAAATAAAATAAATAAGTTGTGTCGTTCAGCTTTTCCCGGTTAGGGGTCACCACAGCGGAACTCCGGTCCAAAATAAATAAGTAAATGTATTTATTCCTTGTCCATGAATTAGTACTAGTGGCTTCTGTGTACATTCCTACTTTTCTTTCACTGTCTATCAGTTTTGCCTTTAATGTACTTCCCCTTCTGCTAATAATACATGAATGTTTTTCCAAGTTATTTCAAGTCAGCTTTTACACAAGCGAATGCCACTTTTATTTAATATGCTCCAAGTAGTTCTGAAAAATGCAGTGTAAAGCTGGTTAGCACAGAAATTCATAGTTATCCCCATTTTTCATGCTTGTAAGTGTTTGCAGATAAAACATAAATTGGCTAGGCTAAAAATGGTCCACAAGAGCAGCTAGCCTAGTACTTATCTATTAACCTATTAACCTATAAATTATACATGAACCTGTATAGCTAATGTGATATATTTTCTCTTTCATAGTTTATTACAGAGTATTGTTGCAGGAGCAGCCTTAGGTCAACTGGTGCCCTAGGCAAAAGGGCTCCACAGCGTCCCTTACCACACCATCTGTTGCCATCATCCTGGTCTACCTATACCAAATAAATACTGGAAAAGTGCCCCAGCTACAGCGGTGCCCTAGGCGGCCACCTAGTTGGCCTATGCCTCAGGCCGGCTCTAGGTGTTCTAGCTCTATTGAGGAAATGAATGAAACAAGTCCAACTGTGCCTACAGGCCACAGATGCCCTCATGCTTCTCTTGTCATTCTCTTGTTTTTAGGCTCTATTACTATAAATACATTATTTCTCTTATCTCTGTAGTTCCCATCTCCCTTTGTGTCTTCTGTCTTAGAGGTACCTTTTTGCTTTGCTTAGTACACTTTATTGTACATTTTGTCTCAGTATTCACCTTCCCTTTGCAGCCTATTAATCTTTCACTGTCTGCCTTTAGTGTTTCAAATTCCCTACCCTTGCAGTCTTGTGTTTGTGAATATTCAGCTTGCGTTCTGTCATTTCCCGAACTTCAGACTGCCTCTGCCCCTCTACCTCCTTTATTGTTTCTGGTCTTATTTCCCTCACCAGTCCGTATGCACTGTCCATCTATTCTGTCAGAGCTTATTTCCTCACAGTGACTCACTCACTTCTTTCCTTTGTTTGCCATATCTCTCTCTTTCTCTCTGGCTTTCTTTCTCTCTTGTAACCATTTAACTTAGTCCCGTATTATTTTTCTGTCCCCTAGTCATTTTTTGGCTTGTTATTCTTCCCCAAAAGGCTTCTGCTATTATTTTGTAATGTGTCCTCTTTTTTTCATTTAGATTGTCTAATCACTCCCATGTTCAGATCCCCATGTCTCCTATACTTTTCACATTTGCTTGGCTACTTTCATCTATTTCTTTTTAATTTCTTTGGGCTTGCTTTCATTTTTCTCCTCTACTCCATGTACTTCTGTACCTCTATGATGGAGCATGTTTATCACTTCTCAAGTCTCCCTCCCACCTTGAGATCCCCTGCTATATTTATTTCTTCAGATGTCTTCTTCTCTTTCTTTATGGTCCTCTGTCCTCTGGCCAATTGCACACACCTTGACCAAGGGGGTCATTCTTAGTTGCTGCACATCAGTCAATCCAAAACAATCACATGATGCTCTTTGATCTGACCAGACTTCTCCTTTAGCATGTCAACCATACAGTGTGCTCTGTTTGATTATTTGACTTATGTCTTTTTCCATTCCTGTTTCTGCACTTTTGTCTAGCTCTTCTGACTTCTCTAGCAAGTCTTCTGTGGAGTCACCTCTCTGATTATTTTTCTTGTCATTCCATAAAATACCAATGACTGCTATTGCTTAGGATAACACATTTCCTGTAACTGCATTCATTGTTTGACTTCCCTTTCATCCTCCTCACTTGATGGAACTTTTGAAATGGCCTGCTTTCCTTATATATTATGCATATCCTATCCTCATTAACATTCTGGTGATTTCTTCACTGAGAAGTGATGATTGTCTTGGCTTGTCTTTCGTACCTGCTGATCCATTACATAGGCTCATAGGTTCATAGGTAGGTACTAGGCTATCAGGCCAAGGGCCTATGTACGCCTAGCCAGCAAGGTTCCATAGCTTACGCCACCCAGGAAAGTTATTTTCCTGTGCCACTGTCCATCAGAGACACAGAAGTGATCCCCTGGGTGTATTTCCTAGTTCCCATCCACTCATCAAGATTTTTCTTGAAGAGTGCTAATGAAGAACTTTGCTTGACATAGATGGGTAGCTTGTTCCAGAGTATAGGATGTCTCTGGGACAGGAATCTATCCCTCCAGCATGTCCTGTTTATTGTGGTGACAAGGTTTAGGTCCCTAGAGCATGTAGCTCGGAGGGATTGGGATTTCTTTAGGTGTAGCATGTCCAACAGCTCTGGGTTTGACATAGCTTTACATGTTAGGCAGAGATCACCTCGGAGTAGGCAATATGCTATATGCCATCTCTGATAGCAGGCTTCTGCCACAGAACCCCACACAGGTTTTCCAAGAACTTGTTTGATCCTATTCCATCAGAAAAAGATGGATTGGCCATAGTTCTGCATTGTGATGATGAGAACAGAGTGGTCATAACTTCCTTTGTACAATATCATATGTTGCTTTGTACTTCTCAACAATTCATTAGAGACATCAGAATTGTGATGTTTTGGCTAGTCATTTGTCTTGCCTTCCTTGCTATTTATTTGAATTTCTACTTTCTTTCAGATCTACTTCTTTGTTATAAAACAATAGTGGAAGCAGTTCATCACTTGTTGCCATTTTCCTGTCTCCTGAAATGCTTTCCTGTCTCACTGAAACTTTCAGAGCCCTGTCACCATTATTTAGCATACTGTCACATTTCCTTTCAGAGCCCTGTCACCATTATTTAGCATACTGTCACATTTCCTTTCAGAGCCCTGTCACCATTATTTAGCATACTGTCACATTTCCTTTCAGAGCCCTGTCACCATTATTTAGCATACTGTCACATTTCCTTTCAGAGCCCTGTCACCATTATTTAGCATACTGTCACATTTCCTTTCAGAGCCCTGTCACCATTATTTAGCATACTGTCACATTTCCTTTCAGAGCCCTGTCACCATTATTTAGCATACTGTCCCATTTCCTTTCAGAGCCCTGTCATCATTAATTAGCATACTGTCACATTTCCTTTCAGAGCCCTGTCACCATTATTTAGAATACTGTCACGTTTCCTTTCAGAGCCTTGTCACCATTATTTAGCATACTGTCCCATTTCCTTTCAGAGCCCTGTCACCATTATTTAGCATACTGTCACATTTCCTTTCAGAGCCCTGTCACCATTATTTAGCATACTGTCACATTTCCTTTCAGAGCCCTGTCACCATTATTTAGCATACTGTCACATTTCTTGCACATCATTTATTTTACTTCTTATGGACATCAGTTCCATTTCTTGTTCTCCAGTCATCCGATGCATCTCTTCATTGTTCTTTCTGTTTAATCTGGTCTGGTTCTTCCTGTTTAATCTGGTCTGCTTTGTACTGCTTCAACATCATTTTTCATTTTCAAAAAAAAAAACAGTAAAGCTGTACTTGGAGTATGATAAGTCCACAAAAAACCCAGCAAAATAAAACCAAGCAAAATTTATTAAAATAACATCATTAGTTCAGTAAGTGATTTTGACTCCTTATATGAGACTTCAGACTGAATAATATAATCTTAAAAACACATTTAAGTATACAAATAGTCACATGCAAAACTCTCTTTTTCAGACACACTAATATTTTAACCCTTTCCTATTCAAATAACTATGAAATCTTCCCTGTTGTTCAATGCTGGTGGATGGCAAGCATTTAAATTCACCTGCCACAGATATTCACACCACCCCAATTAATCTTCAGCATTAAGCAGCTTGTCAAACTCTTGTATTTGATCCTAAACCATAAAGTCATAGTCGACTTTGCATTTACTAACCTTACAGTGTTTACCAAGTGTGTTTTTTTCATCCCCTACCTGAATTGCTTATTTGTGCTCATATATTCATTTATATAATTCTCTAGTGGTACAACCTACATAAAAACACTTGCAGGACATACAAACTATAAATTATACCACAAATTTTAATGTGCAAGTAAAGCATCCCTTAATTTTAATATTATTATAATCATTAATACTATATTTTTCTATACCAGTAAACAGATAATCACAAAAGTTACAATTATAACATTTGAACATACCTGGCTTTGTGCATTTTGCTATGGGCATAATTAAATTAGATTAAAAATAATTCTGAAAACTCTTGCACATCTTTTGTACAAATACCAGATGCTCCCGAGCAACCTTGTTTACTTTTGGACAATTTTTAAAAAATTTCCAGTTGTTAGTTATTATATTTTTATAGCTTTATCATAAACTCTGCTACTTATTTGCCTTGGCACCCTGTAGTTAACCTACTTGGGATTAATAGCCACACAATTTATTTGTTTTCTCAAATTATACACTTCAGTGATTTTTTTTCTGTCACTAACCTGGTGGTATAACCTCTACTTACTATTTTATTACATAAACTGGCACTTTCATTCAAAAAATCTTGATCTTTTACTGTCAGTCAGTTAGCTCTCATAAGCTGTCCCTTCTCAATATTTTCTTTGTTTTTGTTTAGGGTGCATACTCTTATAATCGAGATATGCATTGTTTTGAACTTCATTATTAAATATTTTGGTTATTAATTTTCCATTCTCCTTGAACACTGTTACATCTAAATAATTAATGTTATCCAAACTGTATTCAGATGTAAATTTCAAAAGTTCTGATATTTTTCAAGTAAGTTAGAAAGTCACTCAACATTTCTGTGTTCCCACTGCAAATTAAAAACGCATCATCAATAAAATGTTTGAATAATGTAATATTCTTTGCCTACATACTTTCAAAAATATATGTCCTTTCCCATCCATGCATGAAAATATTGGCATAATTGGGAGCCATAATGGCCACCATTGCCACCCCATTAATATGGCAAAACATCTTACAAATGAATTAAAAAAATGTAGCTCAATATTATATCCAATATTTCCATCAAAAGGCACACAGTATTACTAGAAAACAATTTGAAATTAATTAATTCCACCCTGTTTCAATACATGCATCATGAGGTATAACCATGTACAATCATTTTATATCAAGAGTAACCAACAAATCGGTCTTGTCTACATATTGTACTATCTATCTTAGCCTTAAAATCAAATGTGTCTCTTATAAAATAAAGACTAAGTTCTTCAACTCCTTGCAGATGTCTGTCTAGAAAATTGCCAGCTCACTTTTAGCTTTGTTACTGGCAACAATGGGTCTGGGGGGTGTCCGAATCCTTATGTACTTTAGGTAAATTGAAAAGTCTACTGAATTTCTGATTATCCACCATTAAATATTTCCCGACTACTTCTGTTATTCTTCCACTTCAAAACCAATCTTCTATCAGGAAATAAATAAATGAAAATTCTATTTTAACTTACAAATGGGAGATAGGTTTATAAAAATGACCATCTGACAGCATTTCTTGCATTTTAGTGTGATACATTTCTCTATCTAGTACCACTAGAGCATTGCCCTTATTAGGTTTAGTTATAAAATATCATTGTTATTTAACAAACTATAAAACACACTCCTTTCTTTTTCAGATGTATTAGAATACCTAGCAACAGGTGATTTGTTAAGTAAATCTATAATTTGCAATTCAGTGGTAATCAGAAACATTTCCAGCTCTTTTTTCTAAGGCAGAGTATACACACTAGGTTTATGAAGCAAACATTCATTTTTAGTTTCAGATTTATACAGAAACTTAAAATTCAACTTTTGAATATAATCCTTCAGGCAGTTAATTATATCACATTTATTAGACCTTTTGGCAGGAACAAAGTTCAAGCTCTTACTTAAAACTGTACATCCTAAATTATCTAAAACAAAAGATCTTCATTCTGAAGAAGTCTCATATAAAGAGATGAAAGCACTTACTGAACTGATAATGTTATTTTAATAAATGTTGCTTGGTTTTATTTTGCTGTTATTTGTGACCTTACCATTTTTCATTTTCTCAGTATTTCCCCACAAGACTAGAGCTATTGGCTTCAGTAGCTTTCTATAAGTTTCATCCCTGACATCATTTTAAGTAGAAGACCTCCATTTTCTCCTAGTGATGCACTTTCTAACTCATCCTCCTCCTTCAACCTCCAAGTATCATGCTACTTTGTACCACGTTCATTTGTAATCATTTCAGCAATTCTTTTGGGAGAAAAGTCTGTAGAATATTATAATTTATGCTCCTAAGGCTAACATAAGATGCCATCATGTTATAGTTCTAGAAAAGCCTACATCCCCCTCAGTATTGCATCAATATTTTGACATATCCTGATCCTTTTACAGTTTTTTTTTACAAGTCCCCCCCTCCAAAAAAGTGGACTTACTTTAGAGGAAATCTGACCAGCAAAGGTGTTCCATCTGCACATATTTTCATTACTTTTGACATTATGGAATATTTTTCTTGTTCAGTTCTCTGTCAAGGAAGAAGTAAAAAAGAAATTACTTGAAGATCCTTGAAAAAAAATTCAGAAATGTAACATACATCAATCCATTCTTTTTATTGCATTCTGTCATCCAGGTCTTCTCTTTTTGTTTGTTTTTTTGCTTTATGCTGATTTGGTTAGCATTGTTATACTGTGAATGAAAATACTATAGTACAGGAAAATGTGTCAGATTCTTTCCCTCAGACAAGAACTGTATTGACAAACTTGATTCATAGCACTGATTTCCTCTTTACACTGTTTCTTCTCTCCATCATCAGGGCTTTTTTTCCCTACAGATCCAGGTTTAGTTATATTAACTGTCATTGATCATTGTTTTATAGGAACATATGTTAGTGGTAGACAAAACACACTTAAAGGCACTGCACTGGGAATTTCTTTATCTTTTGGATAAACTGCAGTTTTGTCCTCAATGTCAACGTTTTCCTTATGCCTCACAAAGCTGCAGTATGTCTGTCCTACCATTTCTAGAATCCTGTTATCTTTGACTATAACATCATCAACAATGCTGCTCAGAGCAACTGACAGTACTTCTGTGAAAAAAAAATCCTTTTGTCTCCATTAATATCTACACTGTGTACATGATTTGTATTGAAGAACATCTCTACCAGATTTGTTTTGCTTTCTCTTCACTCAGAAAGATTACACTAGCACAAATTGCAGTGTAAAAATCATTCATTAAATTAAATATTGCAGCAAATGAAAAACCCAGCATACCAGTTTCGGCAAAGCCTTCTTCAGTGCTGGTTACATTAATGAATCCCCCTTAGTATTTAAGCCTGCAAGAAAGTCAGATGGAAAACTAAAATTAAGAGGAAGAAGATGTGAGATATGCCTTTGTCATCTGTTCACTGAGAACAGTGTGTACACAGTGTACACTTAGAGTAGGTGTTAATGAATCCCGGGGCTCTTTATGCATTTTCTTTTTAAAGTAATACTCATCTGGAATCACTGGATTCTGTTCAGTTACTTATACAGTATGGCCAAATCTCTTCTTTTTTCAGTGCTACTCATACTAGGCTCTTACAGTCTCACTTTATCAAGGACTTTTGGTGTTGACAGTGCACTGCTATGAACTGCCATTGTTCTGTCTTTATCTGCAAAACTGCACACAGTGTTCTTAAATAAGGCCTTGCACTGCACACAGTGTTCTTAAATAAGGCCTTGCAAACTGTATATAAAATAAACCACTAACGTCTTAGATTCTTAGCCAGCTCCATTTCCATAGATGGATAAAGTCCTGACTATGACCTGGGTAACCTGAGTTCATTTACTGCTCTGTGCACTTATTGGAGCTGGCAGGGAAGGGGGTTGGGGGATTGGCAAAGCTTTGACTGCACATCTCTTTTCTTTTTTGTTGTGGGGGTGGGATGACATTCTAGTGTATGTACATTGGGCTGTTGCTGATCCTTGTTAGGAACCACAGCTCAGAATATCTTCTAGACAGGCTGATCAATCTGGGAGGCCTGTCTGCCCTACTGCTTAGATAGAGATGCTTCTATGGCAATGTCTTCTTGCAACCTGAAGCCTACAGAGCATGACATCAACATAAAATATGGGTTGGGGACATAACTAATATATTTAAGTCCACTGTTGCTGAAGCAGATATGGTGACTTTCTGATCCTTTGCCTCCTGCAGAATCAGATTCACCAGCTATAGGCAGGGGCTTCTGACCCCAGCCAATGGGTCATAGTTCCTAGGTTCATAGATTCATGGTTATATGCTAGGCTAATTACCACCAGGGCCTTTACAAGCCTAGTCTTGCAATCCAACCTTTTTGTGTCCCTGTGTATCATGGGCATTTATTAGAAGGGGTATGCTAGTTAGGAAGTTTCTAGAGATTATGTATCTGGGGGCATGTCAGTTTGGGCATTACTGTCTGCCTCTGTGGGCCAGACCTGGGGTGCATTTCCAATTTCCCATACACTGGTCAAGATTATACTTAAATATGATTAAGGATGGATTCTGCTTCACATGAATTGGGAGCCTGTTCCAGAGCTTGGGGATCCTCTGAGATACATATCTGTCTCACTAACATGTCTTATCTATGTAATAAGCAAAATTTAAATAATTTCATCTAGTGGTTCTGATGCTGTTCATTATGCAGATGTGCAAAAAAGGTACATCAGAGCTGGATCCAGGAATGTCTTGTATGCCAGGCATGTATTGCCTCTCAGTAACCTATAGAAGACAGAGTATAGAGAGAGGGCTTTAAGGCAATCCATACAGGACAATGTATTTATACTCTGAATTCTCCAGGTAAGGAAACTTTGTGAGTGTTCCAGCTGTTGCATATGTCTGATCAGCTACACTCAATGATGGGTCTGATAAGGGCCAAATTAAGTGGCACTGTGACTTCCTTGGATCTGGATGCCATGCCCTTGCTTATATGCCGGAAGACACATAATGGTTTTCTTACTAGCTTGGCCCCATATTGGTGAAAAGGCAGATTAATTTGTACAGATGTTCCCATATCCCAGAGTACCAGGTCAGCTCTTAGGGGTATCTTATTGATGGAGTAATTAGCCCGGGGTGTCAGAGTTCCCAAAAGGCACTATAATACATTTCTAAGCATTGAATTTTAGTCTGTGACTTTGGCAGCAGTCCTTTGTCTCTGCTAGACCCTCTTTTTAAGATGTTTATGTCATGGACAAATCTATGATAGCTCCCAACTTGTGTTCATCTGTGAACTTGGTCAGCCAAAGACCCTCAACATTAGCCTTTACCCCTGAGAAATAGATGCTAAATAGAAGCGGTTCCAGCACGGATTGCTGAGGTGCCCTACCAGTGACCAGACTCTTAGTGGAGGTGGTATCGCTAATCCTGATTTCACGGGTCCTGTCTGTGAGCTAGCTGGCAATTTAAAAAGTTACATATGGGTTTATGCCCAGTTCAGTGAGACTGTCAAGCCTATCCAAGTGGGGCATTGTACTGAATGCTTTAGCCAAGTCCAGATAGGTTGTATGCACCATTTACCTCCTCACCCATTGCCTTAGTGACCGCCTCAAAGAATACCACCAGGTATATTCAATATGACATTCCCTTGACTAAGCCAAACTGGGTTGGGTCCAGTGTCTGAAGGTTGCTTATGTCTTTGTTGATCATTTCCATTATAATTCATTACATGGCTTTGCAGATTAGACTAGTCAGACTAATAGGTTTATAACTTCATAGGTCAGTTGATGGTCCACCCTTGTGAAGTGGAATAACCATTGCAGTCTTCCATTCTCATGGTACAATGCTTGTTTTGAGGCTATAATTGAAAAGTAACTCAGATGGTCTTGGTAGGTCATGTTTCAAGCTAGTTAGTAGGTATCCTGGGATATTGCTGGGGCACTCTGAGGCTGTGTTATTGGCCTTAGTGACCACCACCAGGACCTGTTCCCTTTTAATAGTTGGGGAGTTATACTAGCAGGTATTTCATGGGGGGGCAAGGATGGTTGTTGGGTGATCTTCTGTATACTGCTGCTCCTTGAAGTCTGCTTCACGGACAACCAGTTCAGCACACTGATGTCTTCTGCCTTTGAGGTTTTGGACATAGCTGTAGAAGGCGTTGTGATTGTCTTTAGCCTGTAAGGGTATCTTGTCTTTATAACTGGCCTTGCTGGACCTAGTTACCCCTCTTAGTTTCTTGTTTTATTTAATTACAGATGAGAGTTACTCTTCCTGATTTTAGCCATGATTTTTTTCCTTTTGTTATATACCCCATTAAGGTTAGGATTTCACTAGTGTCTTTTGTTTTTAGAGTTTGTTTTAGGCTTACTTCCAGTAGGTACAGCAGCCTTTATACAGACATTTACATGGTTGTACAGAGTCTCTGTGAACAATTCTGCTTAGGATGCTGTAAACTCAGGGTTGGAAAGGCCATTGAATTTTGATTAACTACCCTTAAAAGTGTGTGGCTTGCTTTGTAATCGTTCCTAACTGTTACAGGGTTGGCAGGGGTTACTGAATTGATTTTTATTTTAAGGAGACAACTTTGTGGCCCAACTACTCCAGTGAGAACATGACACTGGGGGGCAGTGCAGCTTTCTGCCATACTGTGGAGTACTAGGCTAATTATGTTTGAACCTCTGGTGGTTGTGTACAATATCTGGTCAGGGATATTTGTCTTAATAAAGTCCAGGAATCATTGTGTCTGTGAATATGAGGCAGTGTCATGTTTCCCAAAATACAGAGGGGTAGTTAAAGTCTTCCATGAATAGGATAGTCTTTAGTTGGTCTAGGTACTAGCTATGTGATTCCAACCTCGTAGAGGTTGACCTGTAGCTTGCTAGGATATGATAAGGGACTGTGTCTCTGATGATTTGCACATGGATACATTCCAAGGCTTCACCCTGTTTAACCAACATAGAGTCATGCTTGTTGCTACTATAGATTGAGACACCTCCACCTTTTGTCCCTGTCTTTACAGCTGATGGTCTAAATGTGTGTGGAAGACACTGAAGCCTTGCAATGCTGCAGTACTTTCTATGGATTTAAACCATGTCTCACTATTGGCACAGATGTCTATATTTTCCAGAGTGAGGAGAGCTTGTAGGGTGTGGATTTTTTTGTTTAGGCTTCTAGAATTGTGCAGTAACACCTTTAGGTTTCTTTGAGTTTTATTTGCTATGTTGGTAGATTTGTCAATATGGCATTGCTTAAAAGAGACTGTAAGGGGCTGGATAAAATTTAGCCAATATTCTGAAGTCTAGGGGACACCGATGTAGACCATCCATAGCAAAGCAACAAGATCTGTTAACCATGTCTTCCCATGGTGACAAATACTGAATCCTCCCTGGAAAGACTCCAGAAACTAAGCTAATTATTGAAGTCAATAATTTCTGTTCATACTGTGGCTTCATTCTTGGTGAAGTTAGAATGCTGCTCAATCCAAGGCACATAGCCGCCTGAGACACATTCAGAGAAATCAACAATGTCTCTGTTCATATACTCCAGAGAAGTACGTCTCAGGTCGTTAATGTCAACATGGACTATGGTAGAATCATATTGGTACCTGGGATCAATGTTTTTCAAATATATGAAATGAGGCAGGAGGTAACTAGAAAGGAATACTTCACAGTCATGAAAATATAGTCACTAGATGGCAACGTCAAAAAACAAAGAAAAAAGTGAGTTCTTTCTTTCTACTCCTGATGTCTTCTGTACATCCAGTCTCTCTACTAGAAATCTTTGTTGTTTTCTTGCATAGCGTTTTACCTTTGGGCTATCTGCTAATCTACTATCACTGCAGCCACATTCCTATTCTCTTCTGTTGGTATTGCTGCTTCAGCTTCAGTGCAGTACTCATTCCTCAGATACTTTACGTATGTATGTGTGCATGTATTTATTTATTTAATTTACTTACTTGTTCCATAACCAGGCAGATGGGCTTGTCCATTGATACTTTTCAATCATGTCCCGGTCATAATGGCATTTGCAACAATATAAAGTTCCCAATAATGTAACTCAGCACAATCATTATAGAATATCGAATAAACTGAATAATCACAAGAAACTAGCAATTGTCTCCATCTATACCACCCCAAGAAACAACATCCCTATCTTAGAGCTCTTTTATGGCTGGATCTCTCAGACGGTCTCATATGAAACTGTTATCTTGGGTGACAGGAACATCAATTGGAATTCCCTTGATGCTTATTCTCCTAACACCTCCATTAATCTCTTTGACGTTTCCCAGCTAATCTCTGCCCTCACTCATCTAAATAAACACACCTGCTTTGACTCCACACAAAATTGGGTCCTTACCTCCAGCCCTAACTCCTACCACAAACCGTCCACCCTACCTGATACCCTAAGTGACCACCATCCCACATTCATACTTCGACATTCACCCCTACTACACAAATCCCAGCAATATAAAGACTGCCATAATCTCTCAAACCTTAATCTAGATGCTTTCAACCACTTACTCTCTACAATTAACTGGTCCTTTCTCTATATCCTCCCCCTGGAGGAAGCTGTCCTGGCATTTAACAACATCTTTCTAGACACACTTATCTTCCTGGCCCCATCAGGAAAATAAGAATCAAACCCAATATGCCCCCAGGCTAACACAAGCCACTCATACACTTATGCATAGGAGATATTGCATGGTAAAAATGGAAAAAATCTAATACTTTCACAGATCTTCAATCCTACAGACAGCTTCATAACTTAAGTAAAAATGGTCACCCTTGACAAGAAAAACTATTTCCAAAAATGTCTACATAATCCTCACTCCAACCCCCCCCAAAATTCTGGCAATCAATTAATAAACTACTACATGCAGGTACCCCTCATCACCTAATTCATGCCCTAACAGCTCTTCCACTGATACTGATACCTTTCTTAATTCCTTCTTCAATGATTCTATTCGCAATCTAATGAAAAATGACACCATCATTTACCCCACTCCTTTATCAACCTACTCAATCAACTTATCTCTTAGATCCATTCCCACAACTTATATCAAGTCACTCCTTTGCAAAATTAAAACATGCTCTCCATCTGCTGATAACCTACCTCCTCAATTCCTAAAACTTGCTGCCAATTCTATCACTTACACCATCTCCAGCTTAATCAATAGTTCAATCAAAGAAAACAATGTACCTCAAATCTGGAAGAAATCCTATGTCATACCTTACATAAAGCTGGCAACTCAACTGACCCCTCAAATTTCAGGCCCATTGCCATTCTATTACCCCTGTCAAAAATTCTGAAAAAGTTTATCCACAAACAGCTCCTCGATTGCCTCCTCCTAGAAAATCTGCTTACCCCTACACAGCATGATTTCCACCCAAATCACAGTACAGCTACTGCTCTGATGTTATTCACTAATTCTATTGCAAACTGTCGTGACAACAACAGGCAAAACTCAAGTTTGTTTCTGGACCCCTCCAAAGCCTTTGACACTGTTTTCCACCAATTGCTTCTATCCAAAGTAGCTACCCTTAATTTCTCCAACTCTGCACTTTCTTAGTTCTCTAGCTATCACTCTAACAGAATCCAGGTAGTTAAATGGCACTCTAACATTTCTCCCTTCTTAGCAGTACAAACTTTAGTACCCCAAGGCTCCATCCTTGGACCCCTATTATTTAATATGTTTACTAATGAACAACAGTCTTCCTGTCCACTCTCATCTGTCATGCAATAGGCTGATGATTCCACCATCATCTGCTCCTCCATCAGTATCACCCACCTTTACACCCTCACCCAAGAGTCTCTGCACTCAGTTGAAAAATGGCTAACTTCCAACCAATTGCTATTTAACCCTAAGAAAACAAAACTTCTCCTATTCCTCCCTAAATCACTCCAACATCATAAAGCTACCTTTACTGTCTGCTTCCTTAACAACACCACACCATCTCTGTTGAACCTCACACTAAATTACTACAAGTTATTATCGATGACCAATTAAAGCTCGATCTCCAAATTCAGCAGTGTATCAAAAATAAACATTGAAAGTTAGGCCTGATACATGGGCATAAAACATTCTTCACAGATGTCTCTAGGCTCTCTCTTGCACAAGCATTCCTACTCCCCACCCTTCTTTATGCCACCCTTATGCTCACTAATAGCCAATCTTCTGTAAAAAACTGGAACTCACCTATAATAAAATTCCAAGATTTGCTTCTAACCAGCCCTATCAATTTCACCTCCTAGCCTTGAAAAACTTGCAGTGGCTGGAATTTTGTTATCAAATCCTACTACCCCAGGTTTTCATAGCTGATTCTGTCTTACATGAACCCTCCTCCTGCCTCTCTCTTTCTACCATATCATTTGAAATCATTTATGTAGGTTGGTCATAGTATTTTATTTATTATTATTATTATTATTGTTATTTGGCTAGCTTAACTGTGGCCAATGGGCAGCACAGTGGCACAGTGGATGGTGCTGTCGCTTCACAGTAAGAGGTTCCCCAGTTCAATTCTGCATGACAGATGAGAGTGGACTTCTGCTAGTCTAGACACTCAACAAAAACATTGATAAACTCTTCTACATCTACTCAGTTCCAAACGCTTGGAATAAATTACCACTAAGTGTTAGATTTCCAACCCCAACTCTTTCAAAACAACACTAAAGGAACTCTATGTTTATCATGGACATGCTTATGCAATGACCCAATTTAATCCACCTCCCCACCTATAATACTACACCAGTAACCTTTTCTCATGCCTCTCTTTGCCTCTACTTCTAATAAAGTCTGCTAATAGTCAATAGTTCCTAGAGCCTCCACAGCTGTCGTCTTGGAAATTGGCTCTTGCCCTGGGCTTATCTCCTGTTTATATAATTGTTACTTTCTGATTTACAAACAAATCTATATTTTCTGCATTATGCTTACTATTGTATGAAACTTCATACTATATTATGTTTTCAATTTGGTGACCATTTTCTAGTGTGCTGTTTCAACATACATCTCATTCATGTTGTAATTATTGTAATTTTAGTTATAACTCTGTCATTTGATTACTTTTGTTACTTGTACTTTTGGAACTTTTCTCTTCAAGACTCTGCTGAAAAAGAGCTGCTTCTCAGTCTAACTAACCCAGTCAACAATTATAAAATAAAATATAAATATATAGTATGATATAGTGTCTTTGAAGAAAATTCTTAAAATATTTTTCACATAAAGCTGAAACTTGGAACATGCTTTTAAAATAATTTTTAAATCTAGCAAGTTTATTAGCATTGTATAAATGAAAATTAAGTAAAAAATGAAATATATTTACACATGCACAAATTTGATTATCTGCATTTGATTGTTAAGGATTAATTTAGTAGTGTGTTCTCTGGTTGGTGAGTAATGCATGGACTGATACCTTTAAGGTGGAGAGAGGAGAGTACCTGTCTGTTGTCCGTGTAACAAGTGTAGCTTCCCCAATGCACAGTTTTTCACTATATTTGCTATGTGCTATAACATTATTCCAAAGTTTCCAAGACCCTTTTTTGAGTTTTTCTGCACCTTTTCATGCATTAGCTGTATAGTGTAACTGTCTGTCCTTACCAAAAGCATTTTCAAGACCTTCAGCTGTATCATTTATAGAGATATTCGAAGCTAATAGTTCCAGTTCTGACTCCATTAATGCCCTATAAAATAAAATAAGAGCCTGAAATAAATAATTGACAGAGTTTAATAAGGAGTGCACCACTGGAATAAAAGGTATTTCTAACTGAACAATATGTATAGGATTATGATTGGGTCTCTGATCATAACCTACATATTAAATGTTCAAAACATGGATGCCAACAAATTCACCTCAAAAGCAAAGTGCTTGGTAAGTTTATCTTGTTCCCTTTATCATAGGGTTACACTGCTTCCCCAGTGCTCCATGCACTATAATTGTATTAATAACAACACTGAAGAAAGTGATTCATCCAGCTACGACCCCTTTTTCACATTTTTTCACATGGGGTTGAGGTGTTACTTCAACAGTGACAATCATCTAGAGCCAGGGTTTTCACTGCCAGGTGGCTATCCCTGAAGCAGTAGTTCATCAATACCACACACTCCCACCTATGGCCAGTTTAGAGTGTTCAGTCTACCTATTACATGTCTGTGGAATGATGGAGGAAACTGCAGCACCTGGAGAAAACTCAAGAGAATGCAGGGAGGACATGCAGACTCTGCACAGAAAGCCCCCCAGCCAGGAATTGAACCGAGGAACCTCTTGCAGTGAGGTGACAGCACCATCCACTGTGCCACTGTGTTGCCCATTGGTCGCAGTTAACCTAGCCAAATAATAATAATAATAATAATAATAATAATAATAATAATAATAATAATAATAATAATAATAAATAAATAAATAAATAAATAAAATACTATGACTAACCTACATAAATGATTGCAAATTATATTTTTTAATTAAATTTTACTACAGTATTAATATATTTTCTCCTTGAAAGAAAAATTAACTGTGTCAGCTTCTATTTACAGAAATATCTAACTATTTTTCTGTCTGATTCAAAGTTTTCTCATCTCTGAAGTTTCATATGTAACTCAATGGGCCATGAAGCTATTGCATCAAATAGAATGAACCTGAAAACTGCTACTGTTTCCCTTTCTGACTACTGAATGTTAAAAATGCATGTCAATAAATAAATAAATTAATAATAATTAATTAATAATTAATAAATAAATAGATCAATAACTGAATGCTCTTGCCCAGTTTTCTGCAAAAGGATACAATCTTCAACCTATTTCCCTGTCCATATGATTTGCATTCCTTTATTATATTTTCGAACATCTGCGGTGAAGCAGCGGTAGCGTTGTTGCCTCATAGCAAGAGGTTCTCCTGTTTGATTCTCGGCTGGAGTGTGGGGAGTGCCTTCTGTGTGGAGTCTGCATGTTCTCCTTGCGGTTGGGTGGGCGTTCGAAAGACATGCATAAATGGGCATGCCTTCGTTGAAGGTTGAACGTCGAGCTGGCACCTCGGCCTTTGTGAAAATCTACTGCCAATCATTAGCAGACCGGAGTTCTGCTGTGGCGACCCCTAACTGGGAAAAGCCGAAAGACAAACAACAACATGATATTTTCTTACTTCTATATCTGTTTGCCTGTTGTTTGCTAATTGGATGAGTGGACTGGACAAAGACCCTTTTCGACCATGAGCTAGGCCAGAAAAGCAAAGGTAATTGACAGTGTTACATCCGGGATATTTACAAGACAGACATGCTAAAATAACTGTAATTACATAATAATGATATATCAGCTGAAGGACATGGAAGTAAAACACTAAAGCTTGTTTACACCAAATCAAAGATACAGGAAGAAAGATTTCAGAACTGGTGTGTTCAAAGCAGTTGTCATTTTGTTTGAAGTGCATGGAAGTAAAACAATCGATTTTACAAAGTGGATATTTCCAACTCTATCTTTATTCAAACAGGGTAAATTGTTCAGCTACTAAGAGCATACCAGGTAGCAGATGTTAAATTCTGATGTGATTATCAATTCTTCTGGAAGCAACTGCAATAATGTACTTCCTTCAGGTGGTCGTGTAGTTTGTCTCTGAAAGTGGGATGTGTGTTTCGGTTTCTTGCAGTAATTTACCCCAATCTCATGTGCCACTTTGGTGATTATTTCACCTAATATGAGAATGAAGGTGGACCTTACAATGAAGATCAGGTGTTAACTATGTGACTTAATGAACAAAATAAAGTTTGGGTGTTTATTTTGGTAAGAAGCAGTGGGCAATCATTTAAAAATAATACTTTGTATTAATTTGTTAACTGGGTAAGCTTGCTGGACACATGTCCATTTTCTGAGACAACCTGTTAGCACTGTCTTTTTTAATTGACTTTCTCAATAGCACATAGAGAAATGCAAGTGGCTACAGGAAGCAGTCACTAACATCTCAATCCTTAATTTGTGGGTTAAAGAATTCAGTGATGATAAAACTATGGGCAGCCAGCTGTTATTGGTTAAAAAGTGACATCTGTACAGTCTCTTCCTAGATAAGTTGATTTCCCTGCAGATTTTGTTAATAGCAAGAGAAATACTCAAATGGCAGGCCTTATAAATGCATACTGTTCATTTAGCATGAGCAGTTGTTTATCATAAACACTGCCATTACATTCTTAAAATGTGCTGTTTGCTACCACAATAAAAGTATGCAATAGACTCATTATGTGATTGTTTATAGTTTCAGAATTAACATTAGCTGTGTAGTATTAGATCAATAAATCAGTCATATCTGCACTGTAGCCACACCTGATCACTTAGAAATGCTAATTTGAAAGGGCACATGTGATTTACAGTCAAATATACATATGTAAAAAAATGTAGACTATGTCACAGTGACTTTGAAATATCAGTACTCACTTTAGCAAGTTCCGCAATGCTGAGACTGAATGACTGAAAAAATAGATTTTCATATACTAAGTTTAAGATGGACATTTTTCAGAATATTCCCTTTTCTCAGAGGTATGACAGTCTGAGAGTTAATATATTTAAGTCTGGAGGGGGATCCACATTGGGAGTGCAGGGAACTTGAGAATGATATTCAATATTCTCTTCTTATGCATTAACAGTATTTTTTTGACATGTTGGAAGTTGGACTTATGAGTGCTGACATTTTAATAGTGACCCATATGTTACAATATACCACATTGGTAACCAAGCTTTCAGATACATTCCGCATGGTATAGCCATTGCTTCCCCATTCTACTATGTTAGAATCAAACTAACGTTTGCCTAATTTGCTCACTAAGCTTTTGTGAAATAAGATGCAAAACACACTAACAAAATCTACAGGTCATAATCAGCAAGTTTCTGGTCATTGACTGTGATTAGCCAGTCAAAGAAAATTACTTTCTTTCTCCTGTCCTATTATGAATGTATGCTACTGCTGCCTCGGGTCTTGATCATTTATTTTAAAATGTTTTCTTCAGTATTCTGAAATTGCTATTAGCAGCAGTAAAACATCTATAATTTCTCTCTTCTTTTCATTTGTACTTTGAAAAATAAAGACACACACACACACACACACACACACACACACACACACACACACACACACACACACACACACACACACACACACACACATGCAAATTGACAGACTCAATCATACCTCAGATGACGCATGGAGTGAACACAAATTATGACACTGAAGCCATTTCCTGACCCTAAGTTATACAGCCATTGTTCCATTACCAGGCAATGCCAATACACTTCAGTTATGTATTTGTGAGGGTATTTCTGCATGTTTTCACTTGGTCATGAAGTAATTCATCTCTTTCATTTCATTATACTTGATTTATACTTTTCAGGGTCACACGTAAGCAATATCCTGTCCCTGCAAGCAATAGGTGGAAGACATGCAACCAGTCATAGATTGGACTCCTATCCATCACAGGGTCTATATTACATTGACGAATGCTTAAATGTTCGAATCTCTAAAGGTCAACCTTTAGAAATCAAACATTTAAGTGCTTGAAAATGTAATAAAACAAAGCAAAAAAAAAAGTAAAGTGAAAGGGTTTTAGCAGGGGGGAAAGCCCCCCTGCACCCCCAACACCTTGCTACTTAAATATACCAACTCAGAGATCGCACTTCAGTGCACGGCAGAGCGGAAATGGGAAATTTCCCATTCCCTACACTGTAGTGCAATCTTGGAGTTGGTATATTTAAGTAGTGGGGGGTGTGGGGGTGCAGTGTGGCTTACCCCCCTGCTTACACCCTTTAGTTGTTTTTTTTTTTTTACTTTTATTTATTTATTTTTTTAATTTTTAAAGATATTCGAACACTTAACTGTTCGATCTCTAAAGGTCGACCTTTAGAGATTTGAACATTTAAGCGTTCATTTATCTATTATAGACCCTCCATCACAAAATGTACACTCAGTTTCTTCCTCTCTCCCTCTCTCAAGTCTTCCCTACAGATATACAGACAGCCCCACACTCTCTCTCACACACACACACACACACACACACACACACACACACACACACACACACACACACACACACACACACACACACACACACACACACACACACACACACACACACACACACACACACACACACACACACACACACACACTCACCATATGCATGCACCAAGAGACATTTTAGAGTTTTTTTAATTTGACTGTTGGCATAAATTTGAGATGTAGAAGGAAACTGGAGTCTCTGGGAAAAACCCACATAGACAGGGGAGAAAAATATGCAAACTTTATACAGAAGGCTCTTTAACCAGGCACTGACCTGAAGAACTGATCACCCTAAAGCAGGTCCTCTAATCACAGCACCATTGTGGCACCCTAATCATAGGTTAGTCCTAGGCTAATTGCCTTTTCAGGCCATTTTAAGCCTAGTCAGTAACCCCATGTGAGAATCAATCCCTGCACCTTGTGTCTGTAAGGTAAACACCTTAATCATTATGCCAACCTCCCTATTGATATAATTGGTGATAATAACTGATGCATCTATTCCACTGATTGCACAAATACACACTTTGGAAACAGCATTTCTTTGGACCTATTGAATGGGGGGTGTAATATATTTATAACTGCAGCATTTCTGACTATGTAAGAATGAGCACTGATGGAAATTATGTGGATAGCAGCCATTCCGTTTTCCTGTAGCATAATGTTTCTCACAAAATGCAGATTTGGGTCATGTATGGAATTAAAAGGAGGTATCTTTAGAGGAGTGTGTTTTTGTCTTTGAAAGAGATACACCCTGCTGCGGATGTAGTACACTAAATTCTCAGCATCAGATATATACATCCTCTTTAGTATTTTCACAATGAAACCTTTGTGTTATACTAAAAAAATACTCAAGAACTGATACACTTGGCTTTCTTCCAAGTTTCATTTAAAGTGACCATGACATTTTAAGGTAATAGACAAGAAGCATGGTTTTCTTTATATATTGTGCAACATGTGTTGTGTGATGCCGTATGGAAAAATAATCTAATTTTTTTAAAGTTTATTATCACCTGTTTTTGTCAGTTTAAAATATGCATTTTGAAACCATTACTTATGGAACTTTTGCACGTCTTCACTAGAAAACAAACCTAAAACTCATTTCATTCATCAACTACAACTAAATTAATAAACTTAATTTTGCAGTCCATATTTATCTCTTGAAGAGAGCAAAAGGGGACAAATATCTAAGAAGCAACTTTGCAAACTCATTGTAGGGCAAATGAAGACATTTTAAGCTATGCACATGACAACAACAGACTGCTTTCTAGAGCTCTTAGATTTCCTTGGGACATCACATCATTCATGGTCGTGTAAGTTGGAGATTTCTGAATTTGAAGCAGGGAAAATATGGGCACAAGATGAGAACAGGGATGAATCAAAACTTTTTTTTTGTTTAGTAAAACAATTTTTATTCAGATTTTAGTTTTCAAACCATTCCATATGAAACAACATTGTGCTGTGACATCTGACTTAATAGGTAAAATAAGTTTTTTCTTACCAGTATAACAGACATCACATGTTAAAAAACATGTAAAAGCAGTATTCTCCAACAGCTGCATAACTTCATTAACTATACCTCCTTTCTCAGTTTTCTATATCAGATTGGCACTAGCTGGCTCATGCATCTTTGCTACTAAGTAGTTACTGATATTTATGGCTTCAGTAATTTGATATTGTTGTTATTCCAAGTTTTTTGTTTCCTGGTAAGAAATAACCTACCCAAGTGCTTGCATCTTCTTACTTAGTCATTCTTTAACCTACATTGTCCCTACTGACATCCATTTTCCTGGCACTCTAACTATCACTCATCTCTTATTGATAGCTGTCCCTTCTTAAATCATTTATTTTTATAGTTCTGTTGTATCTCCTCCAAGTAGTTCTGATTCCCCATTAATAACTTTTTCCCAAACTGAAACTCAGAAAGCCCATGTCTGTACTTGGGAGTTACTTCAATATTCTTTTCCCTCTTGACTCTAATTCATTTAACATAATTAGTACCTCCCTCTTCTGAGGGGCTTCTGTCTTTTTTCACAGACTAGTAATTGCTTTTTTCACTAATAGTAGTATTAAAGTTACAAGGGCCTTCACATGCTCTCCTATTCTAATATCACTAATCCAACTAAGGTAAAAATGTCTGTCTTCCAATTCCTTTTCTTGTTTCAACAGCTTATATAACATTCTGTTTAGTTTTGATTTGAATCCCTCTAGTTTTCAACACTTCCAAAGGATGCGTGCTCACTCTCTCCTCACTGTCTCCCCATATGACTAGCAATTTGGACGTATTTCTCGAAACATCCTATACATTCTATCTGGGGTATCGAAACATACCTCTCAAACACTTAGAGAAAGAAATCTGGAGTAAACCACAAATAATGGGGAAAAGGCCCCAAAATAGGGACACTTTTTAAATATTGCTCTTACAAACTTAGGAAGTTGATAGAATAACAGGTTTTGTGTTAGTGTGAATTTTTCTGAAAGATATGAAGTCTGAAACTCAAATGTCTGCCATTATTTTCTGGCTTCAGTCGCCAATGATTTGCCAATGATTTTCCAGAAAACCATAATTTTATGAGACAAAGACCAAAAACATGAGGCAAAAATCTCGACAGCTGAGAGCTATGTCCAGAAGTACTTATTTAAACACTTTACTTTCAGAGGTACTACACAAATATCCTTCCACCCTTTTCCTGCTATGTCCCAGTTTAACACTCTTTGCCAGAGTTGTAGCTGTGATTACCTGCTAATCCAGCTATCACGTATTAGAGCAGTATAGATTGAACTAACTTCTATCCTACTTGTCACATCTCGGGATTGGGTTTCTATCAATAACTTTATCAGTTCTGGTTACTGCTATGTTTTTTTTCCTTATCTTCTTCCTTTACTTCCCGAATATCTTGTATAACACTGTGTATTTTTATAACGCTCTCCCTTGGATTTGACACTTTTCCACTATTTTCTACCACTCTTCCCTTTAACTCTCTAATGAATTTCCTCCAAGAAGTATATCTCTCTATTTCCCAAACTCCAGTTTATTAATTTTGACTGTGTTTAATCTGAAGGCCTCTCACATGTTCCTACTGGCCATACTTCAAATTTCCAGTGCCTATATTTCATGGTCATGAATAACTCTTTAAATTTCTTTGCTAGCTGTTTATTATATCCTCCAGTTTCTCTATACAGCAACTGCATCCAAGGCCTCATTTCTTGTATCAATTTCCCCCTGTCCTGGTATTCTTCTAAAAACTTCCATTTTGATTTGCTTTCAGGGCTCAGAAACTAATTATAAGATATTCAGCTGTGATGCTTGATGGCATTGTTTTAGCCATGATACCACTAATCCCCCCTTCTTTTTTAGGTAGAATAATTTTTTACTACTCTATCTTAGGTCATTTTTCAATATATATATATATATATATATATATATATATATATATATATATATGGGTCTATATTAGTTCATCAAAGGTTCACTTCCGAGAACCATTGTTCATTGAACAGAAACCATAGAAAGTTCACTTCAGCAAATGTTCACATCAGTGAAGGATTTACACAGGGAAAAGAACTAGTTGGCCAACATAAAGAAATTTGCCTTTTTCTTCACTGTAGTGCAATCTTGGAGTTGGTATATATAGTTGAGGCGGTGTGTGGGTTTAAAATACTTCAGTGTGTGTTACAGGGAAATGTTGGACAAGTAGTTACTTTCTCCATGTAACACATTCAGTGAAGTAAATGTTCACTGAAGTGAACATTCAATGTTTTTTTTCAATGAATGAAGGTTCGCTGAAGTGAACCTTTGATGAACTAATATAGACACATATTACTAGTTTTCTGAGTTTGTTCCAAAACTTTGATAAAGGATAATATATTATTGACTGAGACACATAAATTATTTGTGGAACAATAAACATCTTAGCGACCTATATATGTTGGTCTAAATTACTTATAATTGCTTTCCATTTTCTAATCAAATTACAGATTTTGTCACGTCTCATTCCATGTCTGTTTGTCTGCCTCCTGTGTTGATTACACTACCCATATTTCCAAATATCTCAACCTATATTTTCCCCATGTTGTTGGTCTTTTTGGCTTTTCCCTGTTAGGGGTCGCCACAGCGGAACTCCGGTCCACTAATGATTGGCAGTAGATTTTTTTATGGTGCCGAGTTGCCAGCCCGACGCTCAACCTTCAGCAAAGTCATGCCCATTCATGCATGTCTTTCAGAGGCCACTCGACCATGGAGAAGACATGCAGACTCCACACAGAAGGCACTCCAGCTGTGAATTGAACAGGAGAACCTCTTGCTGTGAGGCTTCCCCATAAATATAGAAATTCCTGTATTAGAGATGCAGAAGGGATTTAATTCATTGATAATGCTTTTGTTTTCCTCAAATTTATCTTAAAGCCTGATATAGCTTCAAATTCCTTTAGCATTGTGTATATATTAATTTAATATATTTTCAGGGTTCATAAAGTATATTATTATTACATCATCAGCAAATTCAAGGTCCATAAAGTATATCATTGCATCATCAGCAAATATTGCCAACTTCTCCTGAATGCCCTGTTGTTCCCATCTTCTAATTCTTGATCACCTACTTTTCTGGGCTAAAAGTTACATGTGTATGTGAAACAGGAGTGAGGACAGTGAACAGCCTTGATGTGTCCCCCTCTCAATGTACAACTCATGGGTGAGCCTTGCATCTATTTTAATTTTCACCCATGACTGTCATTATAAATTTCCATTATTAATATTATAAATTTTTATCCAAAGCCCATATTTCATAACACTTCCCATAGATAAGTCCAACGAACCCTGTTAATTATTTCCTTGGCATCTAACTCTAGTAATAACATGGGCTTGCCTGTCTGGTCTGCTTTGTGTTGCACTATGTATGTTTTTAATATATTGTCAAATGTCTATCTCCTCTGTGCAAATCCCAATTGATCATCAGTTATCAGGTAAGGCAAGAGCTTTTCTAGCCTGTCCAGTGGTATTCCCATAAATATTATATAATCATGGGGTAAAATGCATATCCAGTATCCATGTGTGCAAGGGTCCTTCTCTTCTTTTGGTATTTGATATATTACATCTAGTTTCCAGGATACCCGAATCAGACCTTTTTCCAATATCTCTTAAAACATGATATGCCAATGGGACACTACCTCTTTTTTCAATTCAATTCAATTATCTCCATAGTTCTATAGGCAGACCATCCCTTCTGGTGTTTTATCATTGTTACAGGATGCAGAAATTCCTAGTTATCACCTTCCAATACTTGAGGTAATTCTGACCCCTCCATAAATTGCTCTAGTTTCTCTCTCCAATCCTGTCTACTCAGTAACTCCCTGTATAATTTCTGAATGTATTATTGCATTAATAGTGTACAGTCTTTCGGCTCTTTCATCATCGGTCTTGTATTTGCTGATCATATTCGATGCATTGTTCTCTCAACTTTCTGTTGTCTTAATCCCACTGTTTGTAATTTCTGGTAGGCAGGTGAATTTCCCAAAAATCAGTTCCTTAGCCCTGCTTATCTTGATATTTATTTCCCATCCTCTTATTCCATTCCTCTGTAAGACCTTCCAGTTCCTGATATTCTTCACCTGCCATCTTAGACCCCTTTTCCTGTAGCTTTTGTACCTGTTGCATTACGGTTGTTTCCTATCTTGCCTTCTCCTTCCTCCTCCTATTCTCTGTTTCCTTTACATTTATTTTAATTTGTGTTTTGATACACTCTCATTATTCTCATTTGCTCATTTGCGTGTCTTTCAATGAGGTCTCCATTTCCTTGGAAAACTGCCCAAGTTCCCCTTCCTTCTCCTTGTCTTTAAAAATAGACATATCCATTCTCCAATGGCTCTCCCTTTCAGTTTGCAATTGGAATTGTAGTTCTAATGTCCCCTCATGATGTTCTGATATCAATGTAGGAGATATTGTAAAGTCTCGAACCAGCCCATTATGTTCTGCAGTTAGATACCACCTGTCTGTCCTGGCTCCCACCAAATACCTTCCTGACCTAAATGATGACATCACCTTCTGGGAAAATAATTATCTTGCTTCCTGTCAGCCATAAAGCTTCAGACAGGTTTTGAAATATATTCTTCTCTCACAGTTGCATCTCACCTTGGGCCACCGGCTGCATCCTGCCTGCCAGTCATCAAGTTCCAGTCCCCGCTCACTATACCCAACCCTTGTAAGAAATCCAACATTTCTAATAAAATTAATTTAATCTCTCTTATCCTTAATGTGGGTGGTAGATGAATGTTACCTAGCATGATCCTTCTCCCTGCCAAATCTACTGTTATCAAAACATATCTCCCCTCTTGTCAGAATGTCTTCCAGTATGAGGGAGGGTACCATTCTTTACCTGCATTGTTGCCCCCATTTTCTTCTTTATAAGGCATTAGTCCAATATCTCTTCCTGAATCCCTTTTTAACTGCTTTTTTGTGCTCCTGATTCCTTAAATTAATCCCTTACAAAAACAATTTTTGCTCTCTAATATTAGATAGTGCTATCAATACCCTTTCCACTTTCTTTTTACCTATGACCCCATTTACATTCTAAGTGGTAATTTTAGTTTTCAAAGTAATCCATTTTAATTGCTGTTATAAGTAATTCCATTCTGTTCTTCTGGCAAGAATTATTAGGATTATTATTTTTTATAGTAATTAGCACTCCTAGTTCTTAACCCTAACTTTAAATTAGCACTCATAGTTCTTAACCCCAACTTTATCAAAGTCCACAGCTTCCAAACAAAACAGTTTAATCTCCTCTTAGATCCTGATGTCCCTTCAACTACCCAACCCACAGTATTTAAAGTATGTACAAGAAATACATTTTTCCACTACCTAGTTTCTTTTTTCTTTCATTGTGCCAGATGGCCCAGCCACCTCATGTCAGAGGGCTCAGCCACCATCACTGGCTGGGTCTATATCAGAAGCACAAAAGCTTAAAAGAGTGAACACTCTTTTATCGAGCTGTAAACACCAAAACCACTAAATAGAGGAGACATGTAACAGCAATTTTTTTCCCAGAGAAAAAAAAATCACTTGGCCGTTTTCGGGACATTGCCATTTCCTCCACTGTGGTGCGATCTTGGAGTTGATATATTTAAGTAGGGGGTGTGTGTGAAAAAAATTGCTGTTCTGTGTCTTTGCTATTTAAAGGTTTAGATGTTTATAGCTTGATAAAAGAGCATTGGCTCTTTTAAGCTTTTGAGCTTGTAATATAGACCCTCACTGGGTCTCAGGTGTGTTTTGCACTGTAAATTCTAGTTCTAACCCTCAGGCTCCCTCATTATGCCTAAAGTTTGTTATGATTGCTAGCAAACTGCCTGAATCTACTGTAGTGTCAGTTTCTGTTGTACCCCTAATTATTCTCCTCATTATTTGCATATAAGGTTATTTGTACACTCACTGACCTTGTTCTCAGTACATTCCCATCATATGCACATTATTTGGCCCTGAATCTTTAACAATACACTAGCACTTTTTTGTTTACTTTCTTTAAATGCCAAGAAAAATGGAAAATATATGTGTAGAAGATAAATCATTGCATCACGTCAGTATTAAACATATTGCTAGTTATGGGACAGATTTATTACTACCTGCAGTAAGTGTACACCATGTGTACACAGTCTGTTTCAAGAATATACCTACCACATTTTTGTGCTTTTTAGTCAATCAGAAAGACTATATTATATGTACATGAAGTCTGCACTTTCTGGTAACCTTAATGAATCCTCTAGAGTATTTAAAGCTGCAAGAAAATTAGTAGGAAAACTAAAAATAGGCAGGGGTAGCTTGTGTTACAAGACTTTCTCAAAAAACGTTTAATTAGTAAGTTTTACACACTAGTAACAGTTCAAATTGCAAACTAGTGTGTAAAGCCGAAGATGCAATGCTATGCGGAGCTTGGCTCAGCGGGCATGCAATTAAAAAAAAAGAAAAGAAAAAAAAAATTTTTTATCACTAGATTGTTTTTAAAACAGTCTGGATTGAGAAGACTGCAGGCATCAATGAGGATGCCCAGAAGTCATTGCGGTTTTAACCGTAGGAAATTGGAAGTCAATGGGACTGTTAATTCAGCAGCCTGTCATGTAATCTGAGTATGTGATGTGACTGCTGATTAGTCATGTTACTCTCGCATTTTATTCCCGCACGTTAACATACTTAAGTTGCAAGGTCGAGAGTGGAGAGATGGATGAGAAACCAGCAGGAAAAAAAGTGGAACTTTTTAATAAAATCAGCGATCAAATTAGTGTTTAAGGTAAGAGAAGCCAAGGAGGTCTCTTTTTAAATTACCCCCCCCCCCCGAAAAAAAAATTAATTTGTTAAGTTTGCAGTTTTTTTTTTTCCCTGGCTGGGCCAACCAGATAATTTCTGCATTATTTTTCTGTCAGGGTCAACTAAATACTTTATGTATTTTTTTCCTGGCAGGGTTGATCAGATAAGTTCTGTATTTAATTATTCCCTGTTGCGGTAGAGGAGTATAAATTTTCTGACATCCTGCGCCTGGAGACTGGTAGGATCAACCAGATAGTAAAAGGCTAAATCTGCAGTATGCTGGCTGTTTTGGGGGCTGTTCGTGATGTCTAACAGTATCCTGGCCTGATAAACCAGATACTAGTAGGTGGTCTCTGTGTTTTGAGGTCTGTTGATGACTGTTTTTTTTTTTAATATAATATCCTGGCAGGGTTAACTCGATGCTAGGGAGGCAATGTGTTCTGGGGACTGTTGATGATTTTCTTTTTTTAATATAGTACACTGGCAGGGTCAACTAGATACTAGTGGTCTGAGTGTTTTGGGGGCTGGTGATGACTTTTTTTTTTAATATAATAACCTGGCAGGGTTAACCAGATACTAGGGAGGCAATGTGTTTTGGGGACTATTGATGATTTTCTTTTTTTAATATAATACACTGGGAGGGTCAACCTGATAATAGTAGTCTGTGTTTTGGGGACTGTTCGTGATGTTCTTTCTTTTTTTTAATATAATATCCCTGCAGAAGTCAAAGAAATACTAGGTATGTGGTGTATTCTCGGGGCCATCTGTGGATGACATATGTTTTTTAACCTAATATCTTTTTGCAGGGTTAGTCAAGATATATCAGGACAGTTTGTCAATGTTTTGTTTTTGAAACAAACACTATTCTTGCATGAGTAAGGTGTGCATTGGTGAACTAAACACGTGCAAGTTCTTGGCTATGTGATGTGAAAGAAATACAGTAAATGTAACTGTGGTCTTCTGTTTTCATTATTTTAAACCTTGTTGGCTCAATTGGCTATGCGATGTGAAAGAAATACAGTAGTATAAGTGTGGTCTTCTATTTTCATTATTTTAAACCTTGTTAGCTCAAAGCATTTTCTCTGGGTAAGGAGATGTGATGGGAGCAATGCCTATGTGTGAATGAAATGACTAGAGTCCTGGCTTGCTTTACAAGAGTAAAGTGCATATGAGTGAAGTAAGATCGATCACAAGCTCTGAACTCTGATTATTGTTTATGTGAAAAAAAAAAGAATGCTTACTTTTTTTTTTTTTTTTGCTTTTATTTTTGTTTTTAACCTCTCAAGATCAAATCAGATACTGTGGGTGGGATAGGCTGTAGAGACTGGTTCTATGTGTGAATGAAACAACTGGCCCTGCTGTTTACTGTTGGTGTAATTCAGGCTTTGCAAAACTGTAATATTTTTCTGTCTGTATTTTAAAATGAATGTAAAATAATTAGCATGTTTATGAGTAATTCTTAATTTATATTATTTCATATATGTTCATGTATATACCAAATATTTGTTTAAAATGTTTCTAATAAGTTGGAGCGGACATATGCTGAGTAGTTTTTTTCTTGACTAAAGTTGGTTACAGAAACCTGGGTAAACAAATGTGAAATAAATAAAATGTGTATTTGGCTGGCAGAAACAAGCTGTTACTACTGTTTCTCTCAACGAAATGAAAATAATGCAAGTATGCAACCCAACTGTTACTATTATTTATACCTTAATCCTGACAGGGTTAAAAACAACTGCTTTAGTTAGGAAATGGGAGGTGTTTGTGAATTAAATGAGTTGTCTGCCCCTTGCTGTTTACTGCTATAATTGTGGCTTTGCAAGATTATTGTGTATTTGGGTAAAGTTAGCTGTCATACAAGCCTGTAACTACTGTTTCTGTGCAACAGAGTAAATTAATACAATCATTGCTATTTTTGTTTGTATCCTGGCAGAGTCATAAGTAAATACTTTAGGTCGGCAATTTATATTTTGGCTGTTTGTGGATGAAATGTTTGGCACTATAGTTTTGGTGTAATGCAGATTGCTTCATACAGTTCAGTGTATGTATATTACATCATGTGTAGTCATAATAGTTTCATGCAGTCAAGCCCAACCACTTTTTCGCTGTTTAAAGGTGTTACAGCAGAATCTAAACACCTTATTACCTCTGAAATGCACTTTAGTCTAGTGTTTGGTAGACGATTCGGCAAGTGCAATTCTGACTGAGCACTTATTTTATGTAAATTGGTAAGCATGGTTAGTGTTGATCATACTGTAACATGGCTCCACCCTTTTCTAGTTGGCACCACCCCATTCAGCTGTCTACTGCAGCCCCCCTTTGATTTGAAGTCACCAGCCACTACTGAAATTAGGATGATGAAGGTGTGAGTTATGCTTGTGTTGTCTGTTCACCCAGAACAGTGTACACTTAGAGAAGGCAATAATGAATCCCAGGATGTCTTTTATACTGTCATTTGTTAGTTGCTCAATTTTCCTTACCTCCTTTTTGGGTGTCTTTCACAATGCCTCCATTTAGAGTTGCTAAAGCTTCTTATAAACTTAAATATGTTTATTATATCATCATATTTAATCTGTAAAATAATATGCTACTTAGCCTTTGGTCCACATCAAGCAATACCTATATATTTGTAGTGGTATTTTTTTCTGATACCTCACTACAATGATGTGTTATATGTCCTGGCCTTCAAAATCAATGCAATGTATATGATCTGTACTATACCTTAGTACTGTGGTACTCACAGAAAATGTTTATTTCTTATATCTCAATGTTCCAGCCCTCTTGTTTTGTGACAGCTCCCAGTGAACTGCATGTAAATAAATCATACATGTTTCCAAATTAGCAAAGTTTTCTGTCTTTTCTCCATTAGACTCACAAAATCCATGATGCATCCTTCATTCCCAAGCCTATCACTGTTCTTTTTCTTCCGGCTCCAAATCACTCTGGGCTGCTTCCTTCTCCAAATCACTCTGGGCTGCTTCCTTCTCCAAATCACTTTGGGCTGCTTCCTTCTCCAAATCTCATTGGGCTGCTGAATTATGTTTCAAGTCTGCAGTTTGTATCATTTCCTCATGTATGTGCTTAGTATTTCTCTTTCTTGTTCTTTTCTTTTCCTCCATTCTAGATCTAAATAGAGGAAACAGCTTCACTGATATTCTGTCTCTCTCTGTCTTTCTCTGTGTGTCTTGTTCAATTTCTTTCCTTTTAGTAGGGCTCTTGTACCGTCTTCTCCACTTGCCTGTTGGATTTCTTTATATCTTTGTAGTTCTTGAAATGCAAATAGAGGGGCTGAAAATATTTTCACTCCAGTAAGAGTGGAGCAGAAGGGAGAACTGATACCAGAAATGAGGCCTTGGATGGAGTTGCTGATTTTCAAAATATCAGAATAAATAAGGTGGAACCAAAGCTAGAGTTGTCTTATTTCTTTGAAGAAATGGGTAAATCTACCCCTTCTTTGATAGGTAGCCAATGAGTAATCGTTATCTACAAATATTCTTTTTTTTTTCTCCTATCATCAGCTGTTACTCTCTTTGCCATAAACACACTTGTTCTTTGGGGGCACAGGCCTGTAGCTTAAAAAGAATGGGCTGCAGGAACTTAGTGCCAGTATGGGTTGAGAGGAAAACCCCTATGTGCGCTTTCAACTCGATTGTCTTATTTGGGAAACATTGCCCATTTATTTAACTAGACTTGTGTAATATCCATACAGCTCTTATTTTCTATTCCCTTAATCACTCCTGTGAAGAGAAGATTTTCTCTTTGTTCTCAATCTTCTAACTCTGTTAAGTCTTTTTTTATTTTATTTCCTTCTGTACCTGTTCCAGTTCTGTTGTTATTCTACTAGCGTGCTCCTTCCCATCATTAGTGAGTTATTTTATTTCTCCTGAGTGTCTGTTTAATGCAGTGTCAACTTCTAGCTTTTTATCTGATTTTTTTTTTTTTAGGTATTCTTGTATGGCTTTGTTTGTGCTTGTTATTTCCTGCAGTATTTTATCCATGTTCTCATTAATGGTCGTAACAATACCTTCCTGCATCAACAGCCCACTTGAGCTGACTGTATGCCTGCCATGCGGTTTTCGTACATTGGAGCATTAGTTGATTTCGCAGCTATTACCCTTCTCTTTCCCCTTCTGACACATCTCTTCTTGTGCTCAACCACTAGGAATATAATGCTATTATCTCATTTTTGTTGGCAGTTGTCTGCTATAACTTCAACACAGACATTTCTGTGTGGGAGTTGACCAAAGGTGCATTCATTTACCCTGCACAATACCGGAAGTCCTCATCATAAATTCTTGTAGCAGATATATCAAACGCTCAACATATTGAGGTAAGAGAGGCAATCTTTTCTCACATTACATGGATTTCTGATTTGGTGGAATCCGTACCTCAGACAGAAGGAAGATTCTGTGAAGTGCAGGGGTGGTCTGTAATACTGGACTGGTGGGCTATATATATATATTTATACATACACACAAGCATATGTATGAATATATAGTCCTTTATTTATTCAGAATAGTAGGTTTTCTAATTTCATTAACCTGCAGCAACACAGATACACAGTCAATGCTTAGAGATGTGATTTCTGTACTCAGCTGAACTAGCTTGAAAACAGCCCTATCTTTATGCATAGGCTGTCATAGAGAATTAGGTAATTATGTTTTTTAATATGTTCTCTTGCTATTTCAAGGATGCAGGAATGACCTCTCTATATGGGGTTGCTTGCATTTCTAGATGAAGCAGAAAGCAGCTATTTTTTTCTGTCTCAGACTGCATCAGGTAAGTGGTGCCTGAAGCAATCAGAGTCAAATTTGAAAGAATGCAGAATGATTTGTTGGCAGGACTGTCAGCATGGGTGAACTTTTTATGAAAATAATTCTTATGTTCAAAATATAGATGACTGTCCAGTTATATGTCAGGAGAATACATACCTCTTAACTGCCCAGATGTTTGCAGAGTGTCCAGATTTTTGCCTCATATTCCTAGTCTGCTTCACATAAAATATGTGGTTTTCTGGCAAATTATTGAGGAATGAAGTCACTAATAATGACATACATTTGAGTTTCAGACTTGATATCCTTCAGAAAATGCATGCTAACAGAAATCCTGTTATTCCATGTTCCTACATTCATAAGAGCAGTATTTAAAATCTGTCTCTATTTTTGGATCTTTATGCCTGCATTATTTTAGGCTTTGTCTAGATTTCTTGTTCTAAGAGGTTGACAAGTATGGGAATATGTAGTCCGTGTCCTAAAGATTATCAAATTGGAATAAGCTTCTGGTTCTCATGTATTAAATGAACTTTTTATCAGCAATATTGCCAATAGTTAAGTCTTCTGTTTAACTTCTTTATTGCAATATGCCTTTAAAACAGGATAAGTACCCTGAATATGGAAAAAGGAAATGGTTGTCAGTGTACAAAAGCAACCTCCATCGATAACTACAGACCATTAAGTCTAACCTGCATTTTTGGGAAGTGCTTTGAAAAACTTACCTGTGAAGAGTTACCCTTTAGGACCAACACTGGATTAGATATATGTATATATGTATATATATATATATATATATATATATATATATATATATATATATATATCAGCATGGATTTACAGTGGCATACTCTTGGCTTACTAACTTGATAAGGTTTCACTCAAATATTGTTGATATAATAGAGACAGGATTAGCAATTGGTGTCTTCTACCTGCACTTTTCTAAAGCCTTTGATACAGTGCCTGTACATAGCAATCACATTAACTATGCAATCAATGGCTATTAACGCCTATATAATAAACAGCTGGTAGAGTAGTAAGCTACAGATGCAAATGTATTGAGAAAAAGGGCACCACAATGCTCAGTATCAGGTTCCTTGTTACTTTGTCTGTCTATGTCAAAATCTTCAGGAGCGCATAACATCTGGGTGGGTAAATACACTGATAATACCAATGTAGGTGGAATTACAACTAGTGTTAAAGACCAGAACATAGTACAAGGGTGCTTAGATAAACTGCATAAGCACACTGGCCTTAACAACATGAGCTTCAATGGCAAAAGTGTAAGGTGTTGCACTTCAGAGGCAATAATAAGAAATATCCATATGCTTCAGAAGACAATATATCTTAACATTGGATACCATTGTCAGGGATTTATGTTTTGAAGAACATATAAAGGGTGTCCTAAAAGGTCTATGGGTTGATTAGAAATATATTAACATATGTCTTATACAGAGGTGCTAAGGTTATGAAACCAATTTTAGACCATTGAATGAGTTCTGTGTCCCATTTTGCCTTTGCAAGTAAATACAAATAAAAAAATAGAAAAGGTACAATGATTTTTTGCAAGACAGATAAGCATGGTGAAGTATCTCTGTTATAATGTAAGACTAAAATCTTTGGATTGGTTTTAAAATTGGTTATAGGTTGTTAAGAGTTGTTTTAAAAATCATTGTTTAAATGTAACAACAGTGAGAGAATAGCTGCTACACTGGGGAAGGAGTTTGTTCATCATCATATGGGAATTAGGAATAATTTGCATTTGGTAGTATTGCCACCATTAAAGACTACCCTATGTAACTACTTCTTTTCACACAGGGTTGGCAGACTGTGAAATGTTTTACTTGTGAATGTAAGAAAAGAAGAAAGTGTGGCCATATTAAAAAGATGATACATAAATGGTTTAAAGGGATTGTGCACAGTTCAGAATTTAAAAGTTGCAAACACTTGAATAGCCAACAATATTGGATCTTAGCTTTTTTAATAATACTGAAATCATTTTAAAAGTATTTTGCATATTCCACTGCAATATAGTCTGTAGGAAGTTAACTATTTTTAAAGATTGTGTGTGTGTGTGTGTGTGTGTGTGTGTGTGTGTGTGTGTGTGTGTGTGTGTGTGTGTGTGTGTGTGTGTGGTGTATACTTTTGACAGCAGTGAGCTGAAACACATTACTTTAACCATTATTTATGTGTTTTTTTTCATTCAGTTGATCACAGTCAGGCATTTGAGATATGCACAGTTAATAAAGTGGCCTTAATTAGTGGGCACAGCTGTATGTTATATGGATACACACAACTGTGTGTGTGTGTGTGTGTATGTGTGTGTGTGTGTGTGTGTGTATGTGTGTATGTGTGTACATGCAAATAGGTGTTTGTGTATGTGCATGATTAGAAATAAATTACTGTAGACAATCATTATTTTAATTTATTACAATCAGATATCTGAGGTATATACAGTCAAAAAGAGTCAGTAATTGGTAGGTATGGGGGCTCTTTGTGGATGAACATGACTGACCTTGCTGTCATTTGCCTAAGTTATCATACTTCTGCCTAATTATAATTAATGTTTTGTCATAAAGGCAAGTTTAGATATGTTACTGTGGCTACTGTTGGATCTCAAACCATTGCAATTTTATCATAATGTGACATCTGAGATGTATACTGTCAACAAACTAGCTATAATCGCTCTTTATGGAGTGTGTCTGTTGTTGAATATGGCTGCCACTTCTGTCATGATTAAGATAAATAGACACTAATCTGGTTGCAGAACTAGTGTGCATCTGTGTGAAGCAAGCTGGAATACTTTACTGTAGTCATTTTTTTTAAAACACGTGCAGACATCTGAGTTATAAATAGGTAAACATCTTTTGCGGGTAGTGGTAAGGAGGAAAGATTTGTACATACATCTAACAGTAGTAAGTTGCAAAATTTAACTGTGGCAATTTATTTTGTCATTTACACCCCCAGTCAAAAATCTGAACACCAGAAGGGCACAGAGATGGTGATTGTGTTCCAAGAGTACGAATGAGGAGGCATGCTGTATATATGTATGCCAGTAACATCTTGAAATATATTTATGTTGCGATTAGTTCTTTCACTTTTATTCCAACCTAACACCAGAGGGGCACATAGAAGATGAGTGTCTTCTTCATGGGGATAAGATTTATACATCCTTAAAAGCATTTGTCTTCTCAGCATATTAGGAAGTACTTTTTTGTCAGCTTTGCATGTGAAAGAAAAAAAAATAAGACAGAATTTCTTTCCTCACAATTTTTGCTCAGGCCATCACAGGAACAAAATGTTTCCAAAAAGCTCTAAAATGTACTTTAGAGCAGCAATATCCTATAGTTTCCTATAGTAATTTCTGACCAAAACCAGATTGCTTTATCTCTCCTTCTAGCTCTTGTATGTTGTCTACTAATAGTAGCTATTCCATATGCCCAAACATTGGGAAATCCCAAGCTTCCCTCAATTATTGCCTTATACATTTTATTTCGAGCTATATGAGGCCTGTACCCCTGCAATAAGTATGAAAAAGCTTATTTTGTATATTATATATATAGTTAAATATAGTTATATTGGGCAAAGGTCTTAATATAAACATAATGATTGATAATAAAAACATTTTAACCACTTGAATCTTTATTAGGAATGGAAAATGTTCGTGTCTTCAGCTCCCTATACAATCATTTACCTCTTTATTCAACATCTTGTAATTTAGCATTCATTTTTTTCATGTGCAAGTGGAAGCTGAATACAAAGATAAATACATTCAATTGACATCTGCAGGGAACAGTTTCACCAAGCTTTCAGATCTCTTTGTGCCCTTTGGGACAATGGGACAAGGAAAGATTTGGACATAGCTAAATGTAGGCCTGACCATCTAGAAAACCTATTAAGGTAGTTCAATATTTCTGTTAGTGAATCTTCTGGATTTTTCAGCCATGTGACACAATCATTTCTGAACCACAAGGTAAGTACCTATCACCATTATTAGCAAAATTATTATGTAAAGCAGAGATAAATGATAAATAGATATGTCGATAGGGTCTACCCTTTCCTGGTTCCTTTATGGAGTGGAACTGAGTACGATAGCACACCATTGTCTTCTACACTGACTGTTGGGCCTACATATAAAAGCTTCCATTGTCTAATAAATGGCTCTCGGGACCAATGTGCTACCATTATTTCCCACAGAAATGCCCAAACAAACTGAGCCAATGTCCTTGTGAAAATCAACTGGCAGGGTCATTGCTTTTGAATTTTCAGAATATACTTTAGTGTGTAAATTCAGTCAGAGTCATATCAAGTTTACAGTACTCTCTAGCTTTAATGAAACCCTGATGTTTATATGGAATTAACTTTGCCATTGATTCTGCCATTCTGTTAGCTAAAATTTTAGAAAATATTCTAATCTCCACATTTAAAATTGAAAATGACCTGAAGTTTGTGAGGTTAATATGATGTTTGTTTGGTTTCGGAAATAGTAACACTGTAGCTTCCAGAGATCCTTTACCAGATTCTCCTCATCTTTCCACCATCATAAACATTTGAAGCAAAGGACAATTAATACATTTTTGAGACCTTTTTAAGAAAGACAGAATTAAACCATCAAGACTCAGGGCTTTTCCATGTGTTAATTACTGGATACCTTTACACACTTCTGCTAAAGTAAGTGGTGCTTTTAATTTATCAGTAACTTTTTTGGTATTTGTATAGTTTCAAACTCTTGATGTATCACCTATAAATAGTTCCTGAATGAAAATTCTGCTTATTTCCTTAGTGTTTTCAATCTGTTCCCCCTTCTCCAATGTTAGCCATGTAATAGCCATTTCATTAGTTCTTTCCTGACACTTCTTTGCTCATAATTTCTGTGACATGATATGTTTTACCCAGTGAAAAGCTTATATTTTCCCACTTACTCTGTTTAATATTATACTTTAGGGCCTTGCTGGGTTTCCTTAAATTATTCACATTTTGTAGTATAGAGTTACTTTTTTATATACATCACCTCTAACTGCTTAATTTCTTCTTCTAACTCATACACTGCTAGTGGGTGTCATAGTGCATTAGCCTTGGTCAGAAATTTACACCGACTCCTAAATTATTGTTTAAAATCCCCCCCATGGCACATAAGACTTATTGATTCTTCCAACATTTTTCAGTCCAGCATTTTAACAGCACTAATTTCTCCCCATCTTTTAACCATAATGAATCTAGCTTCCCTATTAATGTTCTTTTAGGTCTCTGGGTATGCTGTATAGATATAATGACTTGTTTATGATCAGCTAACACCGATTGTGAAATATGTACTTCCTCAGTATTAGTAATATACTCGTGGCACCCAAAATGTGTCTAACCTGCTAGCAATAGCAGCTAGCAAACCATAATACATTTATTCATTGCTGTCTGTATTACGACTCCTCCTCCCATCCTCCAGCTCCCATTCTGTACCTATCTGTTTCAATAAGGCAGTTGTCTATGGGGTTCTAGTCACCCCTGCTGTGAGCCTGTCATGTTTAAACTGCCCCCTTAGGATTGTAGCATTTCTAACCCCAATGTGCTTTTTCATGGCTATAATTATATCTTTCCAGGGATAGTCTCGTCATTATGTGGACCATAAAAACTTACTAACCACATAATAAGATTGGCACCATGCATTTGTACTAACAGCCATCTGCAATTCTTATTCTTGATACTGTTATTAACTGTTATTAACCATCTCTCTCCATGATCATTGCAGCATCTCTCTTAGCTGATGTAGACCACAACAAATAACTTGTCCCAGTCATAACCTTGACAATAAATATTTTGCAGAAAAGCAGTTTGTGCTTTTTGATGTATGAACCAGTTAATTACTGCCTTAATTTTAATAATAATGTTGAATCCCTTGACATTCTAGGTGAAAGTACTAGCCACTGTAGATGTGACAGTACCATCATTTTTCTTCAGCTAAGTGTTACCCTTATCCATTGTCACAGATTCATAGATTGTTACTAGGCAAAGACCTGAGGGGCCTTTCTAAGTCTAGCCAAGTTTTCCAAAATAATAATGATGCTCTTTATCCAAATAGGACATTGAGGAACAAGCATTTATAAGCACCTCTGTCCATAAGGGACATGGGTGGCAGACCTATTGTAAATTTCCTGATCCCTAGCCACTGGTCTAGGTGGTGCTTAAATAGGGTAATAGATGAACTAAGCTTCATATAGATGGGAAGGCTGTTCCATAGGAGGGGCAGTCTCAGGGATGCATATCTCTCTCTCCAGCATGTTCTTTTTACGTTACAGCCAAAATTCATGTGCTTAGGCCTTATGTGATGAAGCACAAACCATTTTGAATTGAAAACTGACTACACTTCCATCAAACTATACTCAGTCTATGCATAAGCTTGAGCAATCACTAGGCTAAACCAGTTCCTGGTGTACATTCTGTTATGGATCTGCACTATAAATTGCTATCACAGTACCTTAACCCCAAATATAATTTTATACATCCATCATTTCCTAACACTCAGAATACATCCATCTCATTTTCTCTCACTAGTGTCTGTCCAGTATCCTCCTAAATGTGTCTCGTCTGTATCTCTTGCATCTTTCCTAGCTATGATTGCCTCCTTGGATATGGTGATCCTATCTAATATTAAGCTAGTGATAGTCCTCCTTAGCACTGTAAAACCATTCATCAGGCCGGATTCTGGAAGCCCTACACAGAGTGTTGGAGTAGTGAAGGAGCTGCTGCATGCAATATGGCCACCGAGCGATCCAGGATTGAGCTCCCAGGATGTGCACAAGTGCTCCTACACTATTCTGGCATGGACACCACAGCTGCATGCTAATTACCTTATTTGCTGGTGAAAACCATGGAAATGAGGTGAATTAGTGATCCAGGAAGCATGCAGTTGTCCTTGCCTGAACAGTGTACAAAGTTCACTGCAAATTAAAAAAATGGAGGAATGACAGCTCGAAAGAAAGCATGTATTATAGTTACTAAGCATGCCAATGGCCAACTATATGTCCATTGGCATGAAAAATAATTAACTTTTTATAAAATAAAGCTTTTTTTTTTTGGCTGATCTCGGCTGATTAAGCATAGGGCAGAGGCAAGCAAACGGGATTGTGCCGAAAAGAAAAATGTGAAAAATCGATTTTTAGGGAAATCTGCATTTTGCCATTATAGTCAATGACATGCAGAATGAAAACAATACTAGGGAACAGTGGTTGCTAAGGGAAAAGGCTCAGTGTGAGTGCAGTAACTATGGAGTAAGGCAATGGGTTATGCAAATGAGGGGACTCTTACTGAATCACAAATTTCTTCTAAGTGTCAGACTGCACCGAACCGTGTAAGTGCTCTATTACGGCCATATAAGCATGAGAAGTAAATGACATCAAAAGGAGGTGTGTCTTGCTTGCTGTAAGCACATTGGAGCACTATTGCCTGGGTTTGCACTTAGCTAAGCACACTTAAGCAAGGGGTGTGTGTCTGAGGCTGTAATGTCTTACACCATGAAATGAAGAGCTTGTTCACATCCAGGGAGGGACATTTCTGCTAAAATGTGTTTACCTTAGCTATACAGGTGAGCATGGCACGTATTGGGACTTAAACAAACCAGAAAAAAAAAAAAAAAAAAAAACAGAAAATGGCAGCACTGTGTATATGTAAGCAAGGGGGTGTGTCCAAGGCTGTATAGCCTTGTTTACATTGCCTAAATGGGTGTGTGCTATGAGCACTGGGATTTAAACCACAAAAAAAAAAAAAAAAAAAAAATACAGGAAATGGCAAGTGGAAGAAGAAATAAAAGGGAAATAGTAGAATAGAGGCATTCAAATACATGTAATAGAGCTAGCAGGTGGAATGCATCATACTCAGCCAATCACACAGGCAGAATCTGCAGCACACCACTATAAACTATGCACACACTTTTTAGTCTGTTTTTTCCTGCAAACTCTACACACCGGTGTACAGAAATAGGGAAATTTTACCTGACAAAACTAACAAAATGTTAGGGGCTGCTGTCACTCTCATACATCAGTATGTGCAAGAGGCTGAGGATGGTGAAGAGGACAATGCTGACAACCACCCCAGACTTATGAGGAGGAGGAGAAGAGTGTTCAGGCCCAGGTAACCTACGAGGGGCTACATGATCTGGAGATAGTAGAGCACTACAGGGTGGACAGGGACATACTGCAGCAAATTGTGGAACTGTGCCGGCCTCACCTCACATCCAGAACAAACAGAGGGGGGCCCATCCCAATGGTTAGAAAGGTATGTGTAGCGTTAAGAAAACTAGCTACAGTTACTTTCCAAAGAGTAACTGGGGATATCATGGGGGTCTCACAGGCATCTGCATCCAATATACTCCACCAGTTCCTTGATGCCATGCAAACACATGCCGAGGAGCACATTAAATACCCCAGAACCTGTGAGGAGCTGAGTGGCAATATACGTGTCTTCCAACATGTAGCAGACAACTCGGAGGTACTGGGTGTCATAGACTGCATGCACATCCACATCAAAGCACCACCTGGTGACCGGAGTAGAGTCTACATAAACCACAAGCAGTTCCACTCCATTAACTGCCAGGTCATGTGTGATGCCCAGGACATTATCATGAATGTGTGTGCTGGCTGCCCTGGAAGCTATCACGACTCCCACATCTGGCATTCCTCACAGCTTTATCAGGAGTTTGCTAGGGGAGACATCCCATATGGCCATTTAGTAGGGGATGCTGGCTATGCACTGGAGCTGTGGAGGAAGACACCCATCAGAAATGCACACACACCCACACAAGAATGCCATAATGAGGCATACGCACAAACCAGGGTCATTATAGAGTGTGTGTTTGGGATGCTCAAGTCATGGTTCTGCTGCCTTGACATATCCGGTGGAGGCTTGCAGTACTCTCCAGCCACATGTGCACACATGATCATAATATGTGCAATGCTGCACAATATGATCCTGCAGAAACAGTTGCAGCAGGAACAAAATTGGGAAGGGCCACACAACACACACCATTGCCAAGGCCTCCATGGGCACAGAATGACTTGGACAAGGAACATCCTGAGTCTGTCCCGGAAGGCAGATGGAGGCGTGCCCAGTAAGCCCTGGCCTTGGCAAACAGGCAATGCATAGCACATACACTGACACAATAGGGCCCCGGGGACTGATTACTCTCTCTCTCGCTTTCTCTGACTCGCACATACAGTAAAATGGATGCCAAACATCACACCTCCTATACTTGACCATGTATATGCAGTGTATTGTGTGCATCTGACATAGTCAGCCCTGAAGCACCATCCTCACAATAGCTGCAGGCACAAGGTAAGCCAGTCTCTACAACAATTTAAAATAATGGGGTGGACTTTTCTGATAGCATATCTATGGTATTGATCAAGCATGTAAGGGAATGGGATAGCTAACTGGGATAGCAGCAGACAACTGGCAGCTTTGTGGGACAGCAGTATGTGTATCCACAGTACTGTCATACCCACGCCATGCAGTCCAGTCTAGTCAACAAATACCACTGCAGTATATGTAGTGAGCCAAAATAACTGGGGGGATCATAGGTCACATGCATGGATGTCAAAGTGGGGGTCCCATACTCACCCCTAACCCCACACAGCAGATCAGTTGTAGACAACCATGCAGAAATGTCTGGCAAAGGCCCCCACATGGCGACACCCATGAAATACCCACCCACAGACTTTTACACAGTGATATCACAGCAGGTCTGGCAGTGGCAGTATGGCTTTAAAAGGTAAGAAGTCTGAAACTACAAATGTTTATGACAGAACAATCTGACCTGTGGTTGATACTGTTATACTTGTAGTCTGAAGGATAGGGCACACCACCATGCTGCACAGAACCACAATGTTAAGCAAATATCAGCACAGTCTGTGCAGATGTGTATCGTGTACAGTCATGTACCCTCATAGTCCCACAGAAATGCAGTAACATGTTCCTAGACTTAAGCACCATCCAGCTGTCACCCAGACTGATGGTGCAATAGTAACAGAAAGCAATTGTCAGTAATACCCATAGTCAACTTACTGGTGCCATCACAGGGGTGTCTCCTGCCTGCAGTCTGGGAACATATGATCATCAGAATGCACTGTCCTGTTACAAATGGCCTGCATCTGTCATACCTGACCTACAGGCCTCTGGCAAATTCCTATGTCTCACCCACAGTGCCCTTTAGGGAGTGTCATGGGGTCCACAACACCAACATAACACAGTCCACAAAATGCAAAGAAAGACCATGCTGAGCAAACCTGCTTGCCTCAGGGAGCCAGAAATCAGGACAAAGCCATGAATAATGGAGTGATGAAGATCCAAAGAGAAGGACACCTGTGAAATACTGCTCTAATAATGTTATAAACTTGATGGAATGATTTGTAGTAGCATGGAATGTCTGATGGGTACGAAGTCTGAAACTGCAATGTCAACTGTCTGTAATATCTGACTTCAGCCCTGAGTGACTTGCAAAACACTTTTGCTGGAAAAGCACACTTGTTTGGGTAACCAACAAGATATATGAATCATGGATGTGGACATTCTGTGATACTCTGTATAGTCGACAGGCAGGGCTAGGAGTTTAAACATGGGATTACACTCACTGCAGGCAGGGCCAACCCTGGAAGATGGTAATATGTCTGCACCCACAGAACCCTGGGCCACAGCCATGGAGAGTACCACACCCCTCCCTGATCACTCATCCTATGTAACACCCTGACCCCATGTGGCCATCCAAGCAAAATGAGGTGGGCCAACATATATGTGTGACAAACACACACCTCCAGGCTCATCAAACAGTCTGACACACACAAGACCCTCCAAGTGCAGTCAGCCATTGAGGAGACCCCAATGCAAAGTACTGGTTGCTATAGCCAAACATATCTGCCTAGGACACCCCCCCTCCCCCGCATATTCTATCTCCTACAAATATATATGGAGTCTGCCTGTCACCCTGATCCTGTCTGTGGACTGGAAATCAGACTGGGCCAGAACATAAATGAACAGAGATTCTTCCATTGTAATATATCAGCAAGGTGTTGGACCATTTCCATAGCACCAACAGTCAATTGCTTGTTGGCACACCCCTCAACAGGCTGGGTAGTGCAAGAATGCATAGCATTTGGCCCATAAACCATGTGTGTGCATCATCCATCCTGTATTCCTCTGGTAAATCACTGTGACGATCTGAGGAGGTATGTCACCAGGTACTGAAACAGTACATAACAGTGTCAAATAGCATATATGACAGATGTCTGCTGAAACCAACCCTGTAACCCTTGCAACCCATACATTACTGAGAGAAATTGTCACAATCATTGTATGGCCCATTGTCCCCACATTTTGATAAGCTATCTCCAGCTATCCTGCACCAACAGGTTGACAGGTATGGCAGTAGCACAAAACAAACAGAACTGGAGTACAACAATCCCTAGAATGGAGTCCCACATGTACTATAGAAGGACACATTGGGGATGCTCATACACTTAGAGAAATGTCAGTAGGATCTAGGAATGAATAGGCCTTCTCCACCCAGTGCACTTTCCATTGCCCCACCTTAGCAGTCCTGAAGATGTCCATCACCATAGAAGTCACTTTCGTTAGGCCCATCCCCCTAGGTTCTATGGCACGTGCGATAACTGCATAACAAGATAGTAAAAATAACTAGTTAGGTAGGAGTTCTAATCTCAATCCTGACAAATGTAAATGTGTGTGTGTGTGTGTGTGTGTGTGTGTGTGTGTGTGTGTGTGTGTGTGTGTGTGTGTGAGAATCGTGTAATGTGTGAGTTATACCATGTTTTACTTCTGTAACACCCTTTGTACTCACTCTCACTCCAATTTAGTAGTCCCATTCATGTCATCCACCTTAGAAGTACCTTTGGATGAAGTGGAAATGTATAAGCTCTGTGGAATATCTGCTAACTGTGTAGCACTATAGTAGAAATAACTAGGAAGGCAGTAGTTCTAATTCCAGTAGTGGCAAGTGTGTGTGAAGATCATATCTTGTGTGGCTTATACCATTTTGATGTGTGTACCATACATGGCTGGTGACCACCTCCTGATGCCATTACTTTATAAAGTGTGGTAACAGCATCTGCCTCTCATGGAGCAGATTAAACCATTGTACAGTCCTCTGTACAGATGTGTCTGGAATATCTAGATGTTTGCAACCTATAAGTGGTTGGATGTGGACTATGTGCTTTAACAATGCCCATGTATGTGATATTGTAGCCAGATAAGCCACAGTGAGTGTACGGACGCATATGGCAGCATCAGGTATTATACCTAACTGAAACATCATGCTGATACGTCTGCCACCCTCTCAGTTGGCCAGCCTTGTAAGTGCAATACATCAGTCCAGATGCTTGGATTTACAAGTGAACTGTCCATGTTATGGGTCACATTAAAGGTTGGAAGAGGTGTGGACTGACATAATGTGGTCCCAGTTTGTATGTATCAGAAACACCTTGCATCTTAACAGGGGTATGTACACAGTTTATATCCACTGTATACCAGTAATGTGTCACACATGTCCCTTCCTTAGGCCATATGTCCAGCCCATTTTGCTGGCCTCTGTCCAGACATCTTGCACTAACAAGCTGTGAGGTATGCTACAGGAATGTTGAATTCACCTCAGACAGGCCCCAGTGGTGATCACTGTGATGCAATGCAGTTAACCCCACCACAAGTGAACATGCACATAAAGCAATATAGTCATTGCTGATAGCTGTGTGCATGGTAAATTACATGCCCTTCACATGCCTGGCATATTGGCAGACCACAACAGAACAATGTCATACTCCCCAGTTCCAAGCTGCTATCTCATATGCAGACCAGAGGGACCTAGGTGATTGTGATAGAGAGGTATTGTCAGCAGACTCACATGTGGCCTTGGTACAGGATGGATGCAGCATGTCTGCATATTTACAGTACAAACCTCAGTAATACATGATTTTCTGTCCTCACCATAGATGTGCACTTCTGTGCATTAGAAAACCCCATCCACAACTGCAATCAGACCTGACACATAGGTTCATAGGTTCATAGGTAGATACTAGGCTATCTGCCCTAGGGCATTTATAAGCCTAGCCAGAGTGTATTTGGCTTCCGCCTCCCTATTAGATTAGCCTACTGTGCCTCTGTAAAGTAGGTCATGGAAGGTACCCTTTTAAGATTAGTTTACTGTGCCTCTGTCTAGCAGGGACACAGGAAAGATCCCAGGGGTGAATTTGCGATTTTTCATCGACGTGTCCAAATTTCGATTGAAGAGGGTCAGCGAGGGGCTATGTCTAACATGAATTGGGATTCTATTCCAGAGTGAGGGGAGCCTCTGGGAAATGAATCTGTCCCTCCAGCATGTCCTATTTATTTTTGTGCTGAGGTTTAGGTCCCTGGAGCGTGTGGCTCTAAGGGACTTGGACTTTTTGAGGTGGAGCATGTCCATTAATTCTGGGTTTGACATGGCTTTGTACGTCAGGCATAGATTGCCTCTGAGTAGGCAGTAAGCAACTGAGTAGAGCTGGAGTTTCTTTAGTCGAGCTGCATAGGACATCTGTTTGTAGCCCATTATCCTCTTGGTGAGGTACTTTTGGGGTCTCTCCAGTTGCTGCAGGTGTCGGGTAAGGTACATCCCAAAAGGGGCATTGTATTCAATTATGGGCCTGATGAGTGATGAGTAGAGGGGCACAATGACCTCTCTTGATCTAGATGTGAACCCTTTCGGGATAAGGTGGGCTATATAGAAGGTCTTTCTAACCACTTTGGCAATGTGATTATCAAAGTAGAGATTACTATCTACGTTGGTCCCCAAATCTCTAATTACTTCTTCCGTACTTAATGGATTACCACCTATGTGGTAATTTGTGGGCACCTTGTTTTTCCCAAAGGGGATGACTATGCACTTTTTAGCATTTAGCTTGAGGCCGTGGTTCTGGCACCAAGCATCCGTCTCTGTGAGACCCTTTTGGGGGATGCTTGTGTCAGCTGGAGATTCAATTATGGCCCCCAGTTTGCAGTTATCTGCAAACTTTGTCAGCCATAATCCCCCCGTGTTAGCCTGAACCTCAGAGAAGTATATACCGAACAAGAGAGGCCCCAGAACTGAGCCCTGTTGGATGCCACTTGTAACTGGTTTGGATTCGGACATGGCACCTGTGATTCTGACCATGTGGGTTCTATCTCTGAGCCAGTTTGCAACCCATCTTGTGATGTAGGGGTTGATATTTAAGCTGGTAAGCTTATTTATGATGCCCGAATGGGGTATTGTGTCGAAGACTTTTGCGAGGTCCAGGTAGGCTGTGTGGACTACCTTGCCCTCATCTATGGCTTTGCTAACTGTTTCAGAGAAATCAACTAGGTTTAAGAGGCAACATCTGCCCTTAACAAAGCCGAATTGGGTAGGGTCCCAATGTCTTTGTTTATGAGTTCCATGATAATATGCTCCATAGCTTTACAGATTTGACTAGTCAGGCTTATGCGGCAATAGTTTCAGGGGTCCGTTGTGGCACCACCTTTGTGGAGTGGGACCACTGTAGCTGTACGCCATTCTTTGGGTACATATCCTGTAATAAGGCTAAGTTTGAACAGTGACTTAATGTGAGGGTTCAGTTCTTCTTGGAGCTCATGTAAGACAAAGCCTGGGACACCGTCTGGTCCCATAGATGCTGTGTTTTTTGCTTTGGAGAGGGCAGCTTTCACCTGTGCATCTGTGATGTCAGGGAGGTTACATTCATTGGGATAGGCGTTTGCTCCTTTGGGGGGAGAAGTTTGCACTGAATCTGTCTGCCAGGATGTTGGCTATGTCTGTAGGTTCGGTATATTTTGTATCGTTATGCAACAATTCAGAGCATATCTGGGAGTTTCCGCCCATGTTTCTGACATAACTAAAGAAGGCCTTATGATTATCTTTAGTGTCTAGGGCAATTTTTCTTTCGAAACTGGCCTTTGATGATTTTATGAGGGATCAAAGTTTCTTGCTAATAATGATCAGAGATGCTTTCCCTTTTTGGGATTTTGCTCTGTCATGTAGTAGCTTCCTCCTTCTGTTGTATAGTTATTTATGGCCAGGGTCCACCAGACCAGTCTCCTGTTTTTGGAGGAGTGAGTCTTGGTTTTATTTGGGATAGCATGATCCATGCATTCCTGCAGGTGCTCATAGAATGCATTTGTAAAGGATTCTGCGGATTGGGCTGTATTATCCTCTGGCCCAGGGGCTTTGAAGGATTCCACCTCAGTCTTGAGAAGTGCAAAGTTGGCTTTGGAGAAATTCTTTACAGTGATTTCCTTGGCTGGGGGTGGGGACAGGATATGGATGTCCAAGGAAATTTGTTTATGGTCTGATCTTACCAATGAGGGGTTTACCTCTGGTGTGGAACATAGAGTCCCCATGTTGGTGATGACCAGGTCCAATATGTTGTTCCCTCTTGTGGGAGTGGTGACCAGTTGTTCCATTGCATTAGAGTTTATAAATTCAAGGAACCGTTGGAGGGTGTTTGGGCTTGAGTAGTTTTCCCAGTCAATGTTTGGGTAGTTGAAGTCACCCAATAACATAGTGTTTGGAGAGACCTTCATATTCTCCAGTGTTCTCAGGAATGCCAAGTGGGGTTCCTGTAATAGGGAGGGTGTTCTGTAGCAGGCTACAAACTGAAAGGCAGTTTTGCCCGCTGTTAGTTGCACATGGATGGTTTCCGATGCTTCATGCAGTGCCACTAACCTGGAGGTGTAGGTATCTTTGATGAATATATATACTCCCCCTCCTTTTGTGCTTCAGTCCGAGTTTTGGGGCCGAAACACATGGTATGAGTTATAACCTGGTAGTGCTGGAGTGCTCTCAGGAGCCTTGAACCAGGTTTCTGTTACTGCACAGACATCGATTTTCTCCATACTGAGGAGAGTCTCGAGTGCATGCATCTTGAGGTTTAGACTTCTGGCATTGAGTAGCATTACCTTTAGTTTTTTATCTTTGGGTTGTCTATGGAGGTGGGTTTGTCCTTTGAGCCTTGCCTAAAAAGGCACTATGGGGGTGGCAAGAGCCTTGGCCAGTATACAAAAGCCTAAGGGTGACAGGTGCAAGCCGTCCCTAGCTAAACAACGTGGCTTGTACGACCATGTCATCCCAGGCTGACAGACACTGGATCCCCTTTGAATGACACCAATACTTTAGCCAATTGTTGAAACTGATCATTTTGTCTTTATACTGTGGCATCATTCTTGGTGAGGGCAAGATGCTACTCAAGGTCAGGGACATACCAGCCTGGGCAACATGGTCAGAGAGCTCCTCTATGTCTCTTTTCATGTAGTCCAGGGAGGTTCATCTCAGGTCATTCACACCAGCATGGACAATGACGGAGTCATACTTGTACTTGCTTTGGAGTGACCTGAGTGTTTGCATTATGTGGCAGATCCTGGCACCCGACAGGCAGCTTACAATGACCTTCTTCTTGTTCAGTCTGATGAGTGGGACGTCAGTGTGCTGGACAATAGAGTCCCCTACAACAAGTGTATTTGGTGTGTTGTTTGGCCTTATAGGCTGTGACTGTGAGGCACACTGATTTTGTGAGATATGTGATTTGTGGGTATTGTTGAGGGGTGGCTGTTGCTTGGATATCTGTTTAGGAGGTCTTTGCTGTTTAGGCAGATTTTTATTTAGAGCCTCCCGGAATATGTTTTGTGTGTTTATGTGTTGGGTATGCAGATGCAATAGGTCTGTGTGAGACTGGATTTGTGGTGTGGGTGGTTACCTTTTCCTCCTGACTGACTGTGCCAGTCTTGGGTTGAGAGAGCTCTGCCTCCAGTTTGGCTGTGTAACTGCATCTCTCACATGTATTAGAGTTTGTTGGAAGGAGGAGAGGGTTGTCTGTGTACATAAGGCAATTGTAACATTGCCTCAAAACTCCCAGATTCACCAGCTGGACTGGAGAGTAACCTTGAAACTGACCCTTGGACATACCAGATTAGCATAGGGAACTGTTTTTTTTACTAATCAGATTAGGGAAGGGAACTGATTTTTCACTTGATCAGGAAGGACCAATCAAGAGTCTAATACTTATGAGAAGTCAAGGAGGGTGTAGTGCTTTAGTTAGTTAGTGTTGCCTTATAAGAACTGAGCAAGTGCAGGGCTTTAGAAAGAGAATAGAGTGATTACTTTGAGAGTTTGAACAGTTCTAAGGGAAAAAGTGAAGAGCAGACTTTGTGGAGCCTGGAATAGTTTAAACCTGTTTAGGCGGCACGACCCGACACTGCTCAGTGCGCAAAACCGCGCAAAAAGAGAGTTGTAGGGTTTTAAGAGAGAGAGAGATCAAGGAGTTTAGAATTGACCCAAAATTGCCAATAAAACTACAGCTTCTAGGTAGTAGCCACTTCTCCAGGGACAGGCAGGCTGTTCAGTGTTTACCACTCCCACTGGTGAACACAGAGACTTCCCTTTAGCCCAAGCAAGCACTGGCCTTCTAGAAACTTCCAAACAGTTCAGAACAGCAAATCTGTAACTGAACTTTCTTAACTTTCAGAAAGTGGGAAAAAAGCAAGATTTTTTTTTGTTTTTTTTCTTTTTCTTCTAGTTTAAAGGTAGCAGAGATACACAAGCAGCAAAATAATCACAACAGTGCAATAAATGACCCCACACTTGAGTGCTAGGCCAAAATCAGGTAAAATGCAGTTTTTAGAGAAAAAAAAAGATTTTAAATTAAGTGCAACACAGGAAATGCAGTAAATAGGCTCTAGATGTATTCCAAGTACTGTTACTGTTACAGATATAAACTTTAGCAAGCCGGAAAATGCCAAAAAGTAGGCGCAAAGCAGTAAAACTTAACAAAAAATCAGAAGAAAATACTTAAAATCACAAAAGTGGCTCCTTTTCTTCGCTCAGCATTTTCTCCTCTTGGTAGGTGCTTCAGCAACAACTAGCAAGCCTGAAAAGACGCCAAAACCATGAGGCAGTCTGGTTTTAAGAGAGAGAGATCAAGGAGTTTAAAATTGACCCAAAATGGCCAATAAAACTACAGCTTCTAGGTTGTAACCACTCCTCCAGGGACAGGCAGGCTGTTCAGTGTTTACCACTCCCACTGGTGAACACAGAGACTTCCCTTTAGCCCAAGCAAGCATTGGCCTTCTAGAAACTTCCAAACAGTTCAGAACAGCAAATCTGTAACTGAACTTTCTTAACTTTCAGAAAGTGGGAAAAAAGTAAGATTTTTTTTTGGATGTAGATATAATACAGATACAAGTATGTCTGATACAGTAGTGTACTAATCCCCATTGGGCTCTTACCTGCACACTCCCTGTCAACTGTGTGGGTGCCACCCACCTCCAGCATGTTGGCCTCTGTACCCTGGTGTTGTACTGGGGTGTGTGCAATTTGGTTGTGTGATGGATGACAAAGAGAAATGTGAAGTCATTTGTATGATGTGGTGATGATTGTACCCAAGGGTGACAGAGTGGTCATTGCAGCAGATGTCAGTGGGCATGTTGGTGAAGGGAACAGAGGGTCTGTGGAAGTGATGGGTATGCATGGTGTTAAAAGGAATACAGACGGTGAGATGGTAGTGGATTTTGCAAAACAGATGGACATGGCTGTGATGAATATGTACCATAACATGAGGGAGGAGCATAGGGAGAGTTACAAGACTGTAATAAGACGCACACAAGTGGAATATATCCAGTGTAGGAGGGCTAGTTTGAAGGAGATTGGAGACTGTAAAGTGGTGAAGGGAAACGTGTATTTAGGCAGCATAGAATGTTGGTCTGCAGGATGATGTTGGTGATGAAGAAGAGGGGGATGTGAGTTCAGCAGCAAGGATCACATGGTGTGAATTGGAAAAGGGTGATTGCAAGGTGGAGTTCAAGGAAGAGTTAAGACAGACACTGGGTGGTACTGTCAATTTACCACATATCTGGTTAAGTACAGCCAAGCTACTAAGGGAGATGGCTAGAAAGGTGCTTGGTGTGAAATGTGGATGGAGGAAGTAGTACAAGGAGACCTGACAGTAGACTGAGAAGGTACAAGACAGTATACAGAGAAAGAGGATGGGGAAGAAGGAGTGAGACTGTCAGAGAGATGAGGAAAGTAGACAGGAGTGTGAGGAGATGAGGTGCATGGCAAAGAGAAATGTGGCAAAGGCTAAGGATGAGACATATGAAGAGTTGTATGACAGTTTGGACAGTAAGGAGGGATGACAGGAGTTGTACCAATTGGCTAGACCAATGTACTGAACTAGGAAAGAGGTGCAGCAGATAAGGGTTATAAAGGATAATGAGGTAAATGTACTCACAAGTGAGGAGAGTGTGTTGACCACATGGACAGAATACTTTGAGAGGCTGATAACTGCAAAGAATGAGACAAAGAAGATTAGATGATGTGGGTCTGGTGAATCAGGAAGTGCAACAGCTTAACAAGGAAGATGTAAGGATAGCTATGAAAGGGATGAATACTGGCAAGGCTTTTGACCCACATTACATACTTGTGGAAGCATGGAGGTGTTTAGGAGAAATGGCAGTGGTGTGCTTAGCCACACTATTTACTAATATCTTGGGTGGTGTGAGGTTGCATGAGGAGTGGAGAGAAAGTGCTTGAGTATGGTTTTAAGAATAAGGTTGAAGTGAAGAGCTGTAGAAACTACAGAGGGATAACACTGAGTTTGATTTGTATTGAGAGTAGGGAACCAATTTAGGAGACCCTACAGAGGTGGAAATATGCTGTAGAGAGGTTAGTAATGAAGGTCAGCAGGACTACAACAGAGTATCCGTGTGTGAATGACAGGGAGGATAGCGGACTGTTGGGGATGCATGGGGCAAATATGGCAAAGGTGCATGTGCTTAAATGACTGGGATCAACATTTCAGAGTAATGAAGACTGTGGCAGCCAGGTGAAGAGGAGAGTACAGGTAGGATGGAGAGGTTGGAGAAGAGTGTCGGGATTAAGTTGTGACAGATGAGTACCAGGAAAAGTGATATGTAAGGTCTACAAGAGGGTAGTGAGATCACCTATGTTATATGGGTTGGAGACAGCGGCAGTGAGAAAACACACAGGAGACAGAGCTACACATTGCAGAGGTACAGATGTTATGATTTGCACTAGGTGTGACACGGGTGCACAGGTTTAGCAATTTGTATATGAGAGGGACAGGTCAAGTTGGACAGATATGACACAAAGTTGAGAGGCAGGATTACATCAGTTGGACATGTGATGAGGAGGGCTGCTTAGTATATTGGGAAAATGATGGTTAATGCTATAGCTGCCAGGTAAGAGGAAGAGAGGAAGGCCTCAGATAAGGTGTATGGATGCAGTGAGAAAGGGCATGCAGGTGGTTGGTGTGAGACAGCAAGATTCAGGGAACAGGCAGAAATGGCAACAGATGATCCACTGTGGCAATCCCAAATGGGAAAAGCCAGAGGACAATGAAGATGGATGTTGTAATGTCAGTCTTCACAGATTTTCCAACTATTTGACAGCCATAACACAACTCTATGGGAAAATGACTACAAATATGAGGCACACATATGGTCAGTGTGCATAACACTGACAGTTAAATGTTATGAGCTCAGTATATAACATGCAGTTCAACACACATCTGCAGCAGTACTTTACTATGCAAATACCATGTTTAGGTGTCTCACATATCTGAGACAAACAAGTATATACTAGTTGTATTCACATGTAAGATATGACTATGTACAACATCCCAGTAGCTGGTCCAGCATTGTCAAAGTCAGTATTGTTCAACACACTCCAGTAGTAGTCAAATGTGACCCATCCTTTCCTGGGGCCTTACCAATGATCTATGTCACTGCAGACAGATCCAGATGCTATGGAAATAGTTTCTGATCAGCAGTATATTAGTACACCAAGCTTTGTTGAGATATATATGTTAACCCTCCTCTTTCACATTCTTACATACCCTCTACTGCAGTCCATGAGATGCTTACTTGTTCGATATGCCTGTATTTTTATTTTTCAAACTATAGTTGGTTATATGCTGTTATTTGTTGTCTTTTCCCCAGTTTCTCACTCTTCCACTCCACACACAGGAAGGGTGTACATCTGTGTTGCATAAGCAGCAGCTTGCCTTTTGTAGGTAATGCTCGTGAGCAGCTGAGCACCAATTGGTGTACCCCAGTTGCTAACTGCATGCAGAGCAGCTGTGTAGTTCTTTCACTAGCCAATGTCATGGCAACACACTCCTATAATTGAGTACTCCATGTGGGCGTTGGCCCTTTCCCTTGCCTGTGAGGAAGACAATCTGGAGGTGTGTAAGCTAATACCTATAACAATAAGACTTGTGGACACAAACCAAATAAATGGTAGAGAAGGTTAGACTTAGGGGCAGAATGTGAGTATTGCTTTTATATGTTTTGGATACTGCTAGTTTAGTAGAGTTTGTCTGCACATGCAACTTCTGCATAGGTTTCAGTCTGACAAAGTTCTGTTTCTGCATCGCTCTCAACTGTAGGGCTATCCACATAATGGCCAGAGGTTAGCCTGTTATGTTTGGTCTGTTCCCCAGACAGGTGTTGTCCTTGGCAAATCAGTAGCATATGCTGGTGATTGCAATCAGTAAATGCTAACATCCGTTTGTTTTTCTGACTTTATATCCCCTCAGAAAAGAAAACCCTGTAACACCAGCAACTTTCTCAGTGTATAACAGCAATATTTCAAGTATTGCCATGTATTGGGCCACTGTCCAGCAATTATGTCAGGCTTTGTCCAGATGTCATAAGTAGGAGGTTGATAGGTGTAATGGTCTATAATTATTTAGTGCTGTCATTACTGCTGAGGGGAAAGGCTAGCAAACATGTTGAAGTCTGTACATTCAAGAGGTTGATGTGTAGAGAATGCTTTTAGATGCCCTTGTAACATATTTTATCTGGGGGAGAGTAACAAGTGTTTTAAAACTAGGCTGTTAGAACATGTGATACATATTACTGATAAGAAGGAAGGCAGTTATATAGCTGTACATTTGAATAAATCTCACCATGGGGACGGTAGTGGGTTCCAAGGTACTGTTTTGGAAAAAAGTCTGTTCCTCAGTTGGATGAAACATTCATAAAAGAATAATTGTTATGTACAGAATCAATGTATTATTATTAAATGTGATACTTTATCCCCAAGGGGGTTAAAAGAGGAGTGTAATTGGAGGCTGTGCATTTAATTATGTAATTAAGTGTTGAATGCTTCTTGTGATTAAGGCAAACATTTCTTGTAATGTTTTACTCCTTGAAGGCTTTGCCCAAGACATCAGAGTATAATATACATGTGTGAATTACTGGCTGGTTGTATTTCTCTTTGCTATGTTCAGTCATTTTAGTTATTTGCTAAGAGGTTGTTGTATGTCTGGCCATTGTGTATGGCCTATCATGATTTTGTAACAGTGTACTGTTCAGTTATTTATTTGGACTGTGGGGTGGGGGCAGTTGTGAGTGTCATGGGTCCGGTTGTATCCAACTGTGCATGCTGCCCCAGTCATGGGTGGTCTATCAGCAGCATATGTTTGTATGGGCATTTTGAGACATGTATGCATAAATATATATTTTATATATATATATATATATATATATATATATATATATATATATATACATATATATATATATATATATATATATATAAATATGTGTGTATATGTACATATCTGTATATCGATATATATATATATATATATATATATATATATATATATATATGGTTCCACTTCATATCATCGAATTATCATTTCATCGAATTTCAAATCATCGAGACCAAAGCGTCGAAAACTCATTTCGTCTACACTACAGTGGGGAAAAAGATAATTTCCTACCCCACTGTAGTGCGACCTTGGAGTTGGTATATTTAATTTACGGGGGGTGTGGGGGTGCAGGGGGGCTTGCCCCCCTGCATAAACATACTAAACAGTGTCTGGGATGTTATTTCTAGCTGCTTTATAGTTTTCAATGATTTGAGATTCGATAATATGAGTTTTCAATGATTTGGTCTTGATGATTTGAAATTCGATTAAATGATAATTCAATGATATGAAGTGGAACCATATGTATATATATATATATATATTATATTTATATATATAGCATATATATATATATATATATATATATATATATATATATATATATATATATATATATATATATATATATATATATATATATATATATATATATATTTACACACACACACCTCAGTATTTATTTGTAATATAGCTATAAATTGTTATACACATATATGTACCTCCATACATATCTATCTCTCTTTCTATGTATATGTATCTTTTCAGATATATATATATATATATATATATATATATATATATTTGTAGATACCAATCCTTCCTAATTGCACAGTGTCTCTTCCCTATTGTAAACTGGCTGTAAAGCAGGTATGTTCGAGAAAACAACCTAAAGTTATGCATCTCAGATGGCTTACTGGTAAATTGCTGTGAATATAGTATGCAGGCTCCTGAGTTCAAAACCTCCAAGGGCTATTTATTTTGTTGCTAGGCAGAATGGGGACTGTTGAGTACAGAGTGATTAAGGCAGTTTTGAGCAGCTTTAAGCATATTTGAGCAATGGTAAGCGGTGCTAAAGTATGGTTAAATTAATAGGTGCTCACACCGTGTAGGCTTCTCTTACTAGTGCGCAAATCTGTTTAACATTTACATTTAGTCAATGCTTAAACCTGCTAAGCATAGCTCTGCCCTGGTAACCATTGATCTCATTCCATTCTGATAAAATAGCAGGGTAATGACATATTTAATAAGTGTATTTAATTTCCTGTACATAACATGCTTCTATGTGCTGTCATTACAGTACCAAGGGGTGTGACTATACTGTATGGGTAGTACCAGAATCTTTTTTTATTTGTTTTATACATGGGTAGTATCCCAGGTTATATGCAGTCACACTTGCATGTTACACCAGCTACAGTGCAATGGTTGACAAAAATAGTTTAACACATATTGTATTATTAAGTTAATACTTTTAACAGTGCTTTCCAAAGTAAAAGTAGATTGCAGATCGTAGTAGTTGAACCATACACCCCTGCATGCAAAGCTCGGACTCTGAGTACTAACTATCTTGTTCTTGGTGTTTGTGATGTATGTTTTTATGTATTTTCTATTGGATATTGATATGATATTATGATATTAACTGTAGACAGCTATGTTTTTTGGACATGTCACTGAGGACTGCTGATATGCATTAATGGCAGACCTTTCAGTTTCAGACTTCTATCCTTCAAAACATTCATCCTAATGCTTAAACTGTTGGCCATCTACTTTCTGTCTGTCCTCTGTACAGACGTGCAGATATCAGGTATTGCTAAGGCCATACAACTATGTAGGTGCCCACATAGTATTGTGCTGTAGGTCTGGACACTGCTGCTAGTTCCAGCATATGGGGCATTCCTTAATGTGGGCCTTGCCCCTTTTCCTTACCTGTGTGAGGGACATTACAGAGGTGGTGGGCAACAGATTCACATACAGTAGGTGGCAATACGTCAGAGGACAGGACATGTGGAGACAGCCCAACAACATGGAGGACATATCCCCAGAATTGTGAACAGATTCTATGTCATCAGTGCTGTTATACACATAGATTGACAGGTTTGTGTGCACATGCATTTAGTGAGTGACTTCACAACTGACAGTGATATGTCTCTGGCATACCTCTCCACAGGCGCGCTGTCCACAGACTGACCACATGTTTGCCTGTATGTTTTGTCTGTTCCCCAGAGAGTTGGTGTCCTTGGTAAATCAGCCGTGGACTCTGGGGAATGCAGTCAGTAAATACTCAGATCTATTGGCATTACTGACTTCATATTCCTCATAAAGGATATGTTACAACAAACCCAGTAACATCTGCAACTGTCTGAATGTATGACAACAATATATGCAATCTACTCTGTGTTTGTGCCTCGGTCCCCAAATTATGTCAGGCTTTGTCCAGATGTCAATGAGGGTCAGACATATTTAGTATCATTATTTCTTCCCTTCATTCCTGCTATCATCCCAGTGATGTAGTAGACCCACAGACATGTCAGCGAAGAGACCATAGATATGAGTCCTGAGCCTGTACATTCTGAGGTGAACTGTATATGTGAGAGGCCTGTGTATGTCTGTTCATTGTTAACAGACTGTCAGAATTGTGTACACATGTCATCTGTACATGTTATTTTGGCTGTGTATGGTGGGGGGGTGGATGTAAGTGTTATGGCTCCTTTTTTATCTGAATACGCATGCTGCTCCAGTTTCTACTGATCTGTTGGTTGTATGTCTGTAGGGGCAGACTGAGACATGTCCTGTACCAAGGTCAGGATTCAGACTTCACTGAGAATTGGGACTATATATGTATGGCTAGTGTGTGAGTGGCAAATAATGATGTATTTATATATACTCTACTCTTCACTTGACTTACCGGTATGCGATTGTGACTGTGGTGATATTGGTTGTGGTTATGCACTTTGCCAGTGTTGTTTCATCCCTGTAGTGCCTAATATATTTGCAAATACACATGTAATTACCCATAGCAGATTCTCTAATTCAATTACTTGTGATATTTCACTAAATATATGTTAGAGCATACAGGAGGGTGTTACTACAACATCTGTGTTAGCTTATCTATGCCAGTACTTCAGATACATCCCCATTTTCATGGCTTCCACCCAACACTTTGTCAGCCTTGGTCCAGATTCATTGCAGTAAGGGGTTCTGAGCATACCTGTCAACTGGCTGGGTTGTTTTAGGATGTCCAGGTTTATTGCTCATATTTCTGGTCTGTTTTACAGATTATTCTATTTTCTCTGGTAAATAACTGCGAGGATATGATTGTTGTCAGAAAATGAAAAGATACATTTCATTTACCTACCTCACATCCATCAGAATATGTATACTGAAACAAACTGTGTCACTCAGTCAAGAAGAGTACAGGGGGACAATGACCTCTTCCTTCCTGGATGCTAATGCATTAGTACGCAGATGTGCCACATAGAAGGACTTTCTGACCACAGAGGCAATGTGGTGGTCAAAAGAGACATTGCTGTCAACCTGTGTACCCAGATCTCTTATAACGCCTTCTTTGTTCAGGGGACTACCATCGATGTGGTAATTCATGGGAACAGTGTTTTTCCCAAAGGGGATGACAACACATTTTCTGACATTGAGCTTAAGGCTGTGCCTCTGACACCAGTCATTGGTCTCAGTTATGCCTTTCTGTAGGATGCCAACATCACTTGGGTAGTTAATAATAGCTCCCAACTTGCAAAACTTTGTCAGCCAGAGTCCCTTCATGTTGTAATGGACTTTAGAGAAGTTGATACCGAACATGATAGGACCCAGGACAGAACCCTGTGGGACTCCACTTATGACTGCTCAGCAGTCTGACTTGGTGTCAGCTGTTTTCACACTGTGAGTTCTATCTGCGACCCAGTTTGCAACCCACCTAATGATATAGAGGTTGATGCCTAGCATAGTGAGTTTTTGCATGATTCCTGAGTGGGGAATGTTATCAAAGGCTTTGGCCAGATCAAGGTAGGCTGTATGTGCCATCTTTGCTTCAACCACAGCTCAGGTGACTGACTACAGGACGTTGACCAGGTTGATTGAGCAGGTATGACCTACCCTTCACAAAACTAAACTGTATGGGGTTTTGATTCTGCAGATTTCCATATCCCTGTTTATTAGGTGCATGATGATGCATTCCATAGCTTTGCATAATAGACTTGTCAGGCTATTCGAGCAGTAGTTCCCAGGGTCTGTAGTCGCTCCTCATTTGTGGAGATGGGTGACTGTAGCAGCGCACAATTCAGTAAAGACAAAGCCTGAGGTGAGGCTGTGTTTGAACAGGGCACACAGGTGAGGTGCCAGGTCACTCATGTAGTTCATGTAGAACACAGCCAGGGATATTATCAGGTCCTGTAGAAGCTGTATTCTTGGCCTCGGACAGTGGTGTTTTAACCTGTGCAGCAGTAATACTGGGTGCCTGGCAGTGTACTGGTATTATGATTGGTCCTTGGGGGGGGGGGGTGGCAGTAAAGTTTGAACTCAATATGTCAGACAGTATATTGGCAATATTTATTGGCTCTGTGTAGGAGGTATCATTGTCCAATAGCTCAGAGCAAATCTTGGTATTGCCATGGAGATACTTTACTTAACTGTATGATGCCTTGTGGTTGCCTTTACTATGTGCTCCAATTCTGTTTTCACAGCTAGCTTTGTAGTATTTGATGAGGAATCTCAACTTCTAATTGAGGCTGATAAGGGTTTTTTCCCAGTCTTGGGACTTCACCATATTCCGTATCAGTTTCCTCCTTCTGTTGTACATTTTCTTTATGGCTGGGGACCACCAGATTGGTTTCCTTTTTTTTTGGAGCCGAGGGTCTTGGTTCTATTGGGTATGGCGGTATCCATGCATTTGTGTACGTGTTCATAGTGCATTATTGTTTGATTCAGCAGTCATGCAATTATTATCCATTTGCATGGCTGCCGTGAGGTTAGCCATCTCTGTTTTTAGGAGGCCAAAGTTAGCTTTGGAAAGACTTTTCATGCTGCTTACCTGTGCGGGTGGGGGCAGGGCTCTGGATTTCCAAAGGTGATTACTTTGTAGTCAGATCTAACAAGGGAGGAGTTGACTGTTGGTATACAGCAACATTCCCCATGCTAGTAAGGACCAGGTCGATGTGATGGGCAAGTGCATTGTACACGAGTAACTTTCCCAGTTAATGGTGGGATAATTGAATTCAAACAGTATGATAGTGTTAGGTTGGATACTAATATTCTCCAGGGTGTTTAGGAACATGGAGTGTGAGTCTTGGAACATGTTTGGGGACGTATAGCAAGTCTAAAACCTGAACCACTGTCTTACCCAATGTTAGCTATACCTGCAGGATCTGTGATGCATAATGTTGGGCTACCACTCTGGAGGTGTGTGCATCTTTTATGAATATGGAAATATTACCACCTTTGCAACTTCATTCCAAATTCTGCAGCCGAAAGGTGTGGAATGAGTTATAGGCTGGTAGTGCAGGGGTGCTTAATGCTGCCTTTAACCAGGTCTCTGTTGCAGCACAGATGTCATTGTTCCCCATTTTAAAGAATACTTCCAGTGAGTGCATTTTCAGATTCAGCAGCATGACCCTCAGATTGCATGTGTTTGTGGCTGTTATATATTTATGTATGTTTATGAATACACACATATATATATCTATATATATATATATATATATATATATATAAATATATATGTTTTATATTTTTATATATATATATATATATATATATATATATAAATATATATGTTTTATATTTTTATATATATATATATATATATATATATAAATAATGTATGGATTTATTCACTTTTCTATATATACGTGTGTATGCATATATGTAGATATACATTCGGGTGTATATCTCTCTCTCTGGATATATATATATATTATGTATAGATGTGTCCACATATATGCACTCCTTACATATATGCATGTGCATATAAAGAACCTGACTGATTCTACTACTGTTGAATGACTGTACTAAATGATATGTTTGGAAAATCATCACTATTTTATAGAGTTCAGATGGTGTTATGGTACATTGCTTTGTGTGTAGTTTACAGGTCTCTGGGTTCAAGATTTGATAGGACATATTATTTTGTTGTAAGGCAGAACAGTTGCTGCTGGGGAGGGAGGGATAAGAGCAATATTTAAAAGAGTTCCATAGTCTGGGCCCATTGACCCCCATTTTGACAGCCTTTGGACAGATTTGTTGCAGTAAGAGGTTCAGCGTATGGATCTGATGTTCGACTGCACTATATATATATATATATATATATATATATATATATATATATATATATATATATATACGTATTCAAGGTATGTTGGATACAGAGTGACTGAGGCACTTTTAAGCAGTTGTAAGAGGGTTTGCGCAGGTTTGTGTGATGGTAAGCAATGCTAACAATATGAAAGTAGCTAGGGATGTGCAGGATGGGTGTAGGGATGGTCCATAGATGTCCATTTCTTCTACAGCAACAGCTGTTCATATATACTGAATTTGGTGGTATATTTGGACACTCAACCCCTTGAGAGAGGGGTGAAGACAACAATAATGTGTTGTGAAGCCAATTAGACCAGATTACATGTGTCCAGTGGACACGTATGCAAAATGAAAGCAAGAAAATGGACAGCTATGTATGGGATGACATTTTTTTTTGGGAACAGATTGCTCTTTTTTTTTAAGGTGAAAGTGGGATGTTGAGGAATGATAGTAGGTATATTTTGGGAGGTAGGTTGGGTAGTAAGACAGACAAGACAGCATACAGGGGCATTATATGACACATGTGTGGGTAAACAGCTTGGACGGGGAGAGGTGTTTGGTAATCAGAAGCCCACAAGCCCCCACATGGATACAGTGGGACTGAGGTCCTCACCCATGCACAGTCATCACTGCACCTTCACGGCCTCAAAGGTGGCTGTGCTGGGGACTGAGCAGGAGGTGTAGGCTGACCCTCTAAATGCACCACACAGCCCTCAAGCTGGCATATCAGATCTCCCAGTACTTTGCGGAGCTCCCTAAGCACCAGACCCTGAACCTCTCTTCGGTTAACAGGAGCCTGTCTGTGCCCATCCCCTGAGGTGGTTCCACCCAAAGGAGGAAATCCCAGGGTGGGTCTCAGATGTCCTGGGACCTGGTGCAATGTCCAGATGAGGTGGGAGAGGCAGATCCGCTGGGATCGGCCTTCCCAGACGTGCTATGGTGTTGCACCTTTAGAACATGTTGGTTAGTCATGAAAAATACATACCAGGATTAGTTATAACAGGATGCACGAGTATTCCCATTAACCCGAAACAACAGATTTGGAACATTTGCATAGCAAACAGAAAACATGCATATATGGAACCATAGTGGGCATTACACCGTAATGCAGTTTACATTGATAGCAACAGGCCACCAATGATAGCATTTGAACAGGGAATATTAATTGCAAAACATTACAATATTTGTAGAACAGTAGGACACATGTCCCAATGGTAGGTTTGGTGAAGAACATACCCATTTATTTATGTGTTTAGATTATTGGTGAAGATAAGGTCAGAAAGAGAGAGAGATGTCAATTAACAAATGTAGATTCTTGCAGTGATCACAGCTTTAATGATCATTGCTCTAATAATTACTCTACAGGTATTATTACAACAACCTATGGCTTTATGTTGGGCAGTGGTGTGTTTGTACACAGTGTATAATTACAGCCTTCTTATAGCTACTTTATATCTTTTCTTACCTGACAGACCTGTGGAGGCAATTTCTGTTAACACTACCTGACTGTTTCTACCCATATTCACGTAGTCAGGGTTACATATGTGCACTCAGTGTGTGTGTGTGTGTGTGTGTGTGTGTGTGTGTGTGTGTGTGTGTGTGTGTGTGTGTGTGTGTGTGTGCTACTGCCATACTTTGCCTTGATTTCTATCGGTCACCCTGGTTGTTGGCAGTAGGGACCAGTAACTGTAACAGCATGATGCTTGAACATTTCTTGGAGGAGACTACTTGGTGTATGTTCTTACCTTGCTGTTATTTGTAGCCTTGGTGTTGGACACAGTATAACTACAGCCTTCTTATAGCTACTTCATACCTTTTCTTACCTGGCGGACATGTGGAGGAAATTGCTGTTAACTCTACCTGACTGTTTCTACACGTATTCACAAAATTCGAAGTGAAATTATGCATATAGCTTACTACCACTCCTGGGATTCAAACCATGCCTGCTTGTGCATAAAATACAACAAAATATTTTGCGTTTCATCAGGACAAGCTATTGAGAAACTGCTGGCTCTTCCTTGAATATTTTCTGTCTAATACTCTCTTGGTTATACAATCTGACCTTGTAATTACAACATTCTTATACATACATTCTTATACATAACTTTTGACATAGCACAGTGTGGAAAACAGTGTTAACACAACATTACTATTCAGATATCAGATCTTGGTGCATGAAACATTTCATATCAGTTAATCTCATGTCTTACAAAGGCACTAACTTTGTCAGATGAGACTTGATTGTTTAATGCTTTCAGAGCTATATTTGCTGTGCATAACCTGTACACATTTCAATTCATACAATACCAAAGTAAACACAACCAGCAGAGGGTTTTGAATTTTATTGACAGGCAGTTACAGTTTTATTTCTATATAACCTATATGAGACTATTACTGTAATATTGTCTGATTTATTCAGTATAAACTATACCCATTTTTAATACTGTAAGGTGATATTCTACTCCTTTATATGAATACTACAAGTTAGATTGTTAATCACCAGCCTAGCGATGCAGCCTTAGCAGCCTGCTTGCATGGGCTTCCTGGTTCGCAGCCTGCTCAGCTGGAGCTGTAAAGAAGCTAGACAAACATTTATGCATACCTATCCATCACATACACAGGATGGACTTTGGTAAACAGTTATTGATATTAATACTTACACATGCCTGGGACATCCCTCTGCCGTGCATCTTGGACCCACTGATCCAAGAGCTTCCTCTTCCTCCGCTTCAAGTCGGCAAAGTGGTGCTGGACCTGCTCACCAGTCTGAGGGATGCCAGTGGCATTGGTGAGATCATGGGTGAGACTTTTCCAGGCATCCACATTGTATGGGAACCCTGGTACTGGTTCTGTAGCAGTCTCATATCATGTTTTTATACAAGGAGTCTGACCATGACCCTGGACTCCTATATGCCCCAGTGCTGCACCCAAAAGTGCCCACCCTCTCCAACACCAGCCATAGTGCCTACAGTGGGGAGCTACATTGGGTTATGAGCTATATTCCCACCTGCGAGGTCTAAATACGGCCAATTTCCCACCCTTTGCTGTGATTGGAGGGTTTTGAATATGCTAAGCTAAGCTAAGCACCGGGCAAACCCGCTTAGCTGGTATATGCATTACTTAAAGGGGTAGATGCTAAGCACTGCTTACCAGTGTAAAAATCCACTTAGCTACTCTAATTCTTGCTTAGAATTTACATTTAAGCAATGCGGAGTTTTTCTCGGCCTCTACTGAAAAAAAAATGACATCCAGCTAGACTAGCCCGGTCAACAAATGTAAAATAAAATAAATAAATAAATTATACTGTCTAAGCATTGCTGAGCACACATTAGCATTGTTCAGCTTTCCTTTTACAGACTATCAGAATTGTGGGTTGATTCCTCATAAATTACATATTATGATATGTATGTTTACCTTCCATAACATCACCCTATGTGCTTTCATTACAATTTATTCTTTTGTGGCTATGCTTTATGAGACACTTGTGTTTATATGGGAGTTTCACATCTGTACTACACTGACACCTCACATTTGGACCTGCTACACTACCCTGGTTAACAAATATATATATTATTCACTACCTACTGATAACAAAATATATTTTTGTGCTTTTTTAAAAAATAAAAACGAATGGACTAAATGGGGATTTGAACCATAAATGACATCATGCTAAACAAAAGCTCTAACCACTACACTATTTCACTTAACACTGTTTTTGCCGTATATTTGTATTTAGCTCATTGGGATGTGTGATTTAGGCTGAGCATAGCTGTGCGACATGCACTCCCACTCAGCTACGCTTAAACTTTATTGTGGACAGAAAAACAAATACATATGTGTTTTAATTTTATTTACTGTAGGAGTTTGCACATTGCTTTCTGCATCATTATCTGTGTATTACTCTTACAAACTTTGAAAGTTGATAGAATAAATAGGTTTTACATTAGCTTAACGTTTTGCTCCCGTGGAGTCAGGAAGGTACACATTTTATGAAGAACACACCAAAATATATGAGTCAACTATCTGCACACATTTCAAAGATAGTTGAGAGGTAAGCTCCATTGACACTAACAAGTGTCTGCGGACACTTTCACTGCTTTTGTAATGCTGTACTGCAACTCTGGAGTGCAGGGGGCATGTATATTGTAAGAGCACAGCTCTCAGACATGCCCCCTGTACTCGTACACACACCCATGCCCATGTAGGAATACAACAACATAACCTCATGCATATGCAAGGCATGGTGCTGTTCTATACAGACACAGGACGCTCCATTTAAGAATACTCTATTCTTACACAGAGTGTTGCTGAATCCTGGGGATCCTGTCTGTCTTTTTAATCATCCCCAAACCAATCCTTGTTATTAGCCCTCTTGTTGGGCATCCACCTACCCTTTCCATATGGCATTCCATAGCATGGCAACTTTTATGAAGCCTAACTATATGTACTTATGTAGCAACATTAATTACAAGTTATCACCAGCCCATTTACTATGTACACAACTCTGTCATTTATGTTATGCAACTATATCTCTGTAAAAGATGGAGGAAGACGGAACAATCCCACATATATATTTATAAAAAACTAGTTGCTGCAAACTTTAAATTGCCATGTAATTCAATTATTATTAAATAATAGGTTGTTCAAATAGTTCTTGGGTCATGTTAGTCATAAAATTAATAAACAATTTTCTCTATGTACTAGTAGTGACTTTTTGTAGAAAGGAGGTTCGAGTCCCCAACCAATACACTTCAACCTCCTGTATGTCCTCTAGTGATAGCTCAGGGATTCCAAACTCCATATCCTAAGAGTGGCTATCTATATCTGGCTTTGTTTTTTTAGGAGTTCATCTTTAGTGTCTACAAATAATTTAATTTTCACTCTCTTCTGGTTAGTCGGTTTAGATAATTGAATAGCAAATCCTTTTGCTCTCTTGACTCCAGGAGATTTAATGATCTTACCACCAATTCAAAAAATCTTCTGCATCTGAAAAAAACATAAATTGTGATGTCTGAGTCCCTTTGGTGATATGTAAAATAGCCAGGGATCTCAGTGTTACCCCAAACCCTAACTCACAAGCCTGGCTGCCCAGTAAGTTTTATATCAACATTCAATTAAATAGCTTCTGCCAAAATCCATTCAAGGTCATTATTGTCAAAGCATTTAAAAAGTTTAATGGTGTGGAAAAACAGAATTTACTCTTCTTGAATAAATCCTTCGTGTTTTCTTTATGATTACGGGGTGTGTCTGCCTGAAGTAGCACTTTAAGCTCTCATGTTATGAAGTTCAATGGATCCACAACCTCAACTCTTTCTGTAAATCCCAGCACTCTTAAATTATTCTGTCTTGATGTAAAAATCCAACTGTGGCACTACAGCAAAAAACACCCAGACACCAAACTAGCTCTTTCGTTCAAATTTAATCCAACTGAACTTCACAAACTGGGTGTTTTTTGCTGCAGTGCCTACAGTTGGATTTTTAATTTGTTTCTTCATCGGTTTGGTCATTTTCTAATTATTCTGTCTTGCCCTGATTTCCATTTCAGCAATCTTCAATTCTATCTGTAAGGAGTGTGTTTGTAAATTTGTAATGGATTTGGTACACATGGCTGCACCTGCTCACTATTCTTTAATAATTCTTGGTGCAACACTCTCAGTTGTTGAATTTGATCCCATGTCTAACTGCACCTTGTGGTAACCTAATGTATAAGCAGTATATCATCGGCTGACTTCTGAAAGAGTTGCATAATAGTTTCCAGAGAAGTTTTAATATCTTGAATATCCTCCTGAGGTGATTGCAAAGGGCCTTCCATATCTGTTCTTAATTGAGCTTAGCATATGCTCAAGAAAAAAATATTCTTATACCGTATTTCTGACAGTGATCGGCTATTTTGTGTTTTAAACAAGATTACCTACATTTTGTAACCCCTTAAGTATCTTTAATCATCAGGTCTCTTCTCTTATATTTTAATTTATATGACAAGATAGTGCAGAGCAGCTTCTCAAGCAGCCTGCATCGTGCATGTTCTAGTGCGTGCACCCCTAAACCAATTTTTTATAAGAGGATATAGACACTATCAAGGCTATAAATGATCAGACTATGATAGATAAAAACTCTGAAAAAAACTCTGAAATATGCATTCCAATAAAATGTTTTTGCTTCTCTTATAGCTTCTGTTTCAATAATTTGGCATATGACCATGGCATTGTTTAAGTTTTGCAAGACATAGCTTTGGCACAGTCCTACCTTGATGTTATAGTGATTGGAACCATGATGAAGACCATCTTTACAGCTGGCAAAAGGTATTGTCCTTGGTGAGACAGTATAGTCTGATAGCAAAGAGGAGCAAGTGTTAGTTTTTTAGAGATGAAATGTCATACTGTGGACATATCAATAAATATGGCCTACCCCAAGTCACATGTAAAAGTAGCAATATTGTTCAATAGCAGTGTACCTTGAGAATGTAAACATCTAAAAGCAGATCTGGATCTTGTAAGCCTATTACCAAAAATTTCTGCCAACTCTTGCTATATTAAATACACAAAGTGCTTTGGTATAGACACAGGTCTGCTAGAAATGGATATGATATTGTTATGCACTGTTGTTATCTGTTTTTCAAAACCAAACAATTTAAATGCCCTCTATGACAGAAATGCACATAAGGAAAATTAATTTATAAATATCCTCAATGGGGAGATGAATATATTTGATAAATACCACTAGAGAATAATTATTCTTTCAGTAAAATGTAATAGTTGACTTTAAATGTCTTCATGACTAGTACTGATTTAATCATATTTGATCTATGTAAACTGTTAGTCATTAATCATTATATTTCTTTACTTGTTTTGATTCATGGATGGCAAGGAAAGGCAGCACTTTTTGAGCATAGTACCAAAAGTCCCAATTTCTTCTCTTTCAAGATATTTTTGTAGTATGCAGACAAACTGCAGTGGGGGGTATATGACTTATTCAACACATATATTTTAAATCAAATGGACTATATTTATCATTAATTACAGTCAATACATATCTGCATATTTTGACAAAATCTACCGACATTTGTCAAACATTTGATTCTGCATTTCATTTGAAGAGGGTGACATGACCAGCCTTTTTTATGCTAGTCCCCATCACTTAATAGCATAGACATTGGAGCAGACCATTTATTACCTGCTGTTAACTTTTTACACAGGTAAAACTCAAGTTACCTACTTTCACATGTAACTTCTCTAGTGCACACTGCAGAGTGCATTCTTTTCAATCTTACCTTTAAGCATCCCTGTGACTAGCACTTTCTCTAATACCTGCTGGAAAGCACTAGAAAGCCTTAAACTCATACAAACACTGAACTCTCCTTGTTAACAAGGAAAAATTAATAGTAGGCACTAAACAGTATATAATTGCAAAGTACCTTGCTAAGGAAACAGCTCCTATACTTTACAAAGAAAAAAAAAAAAGCCCCAAACCAGGCATGTCCAAGGGTCAGCTTCCGGTGATTTCTCCTGTCCACCTGGTGAATCTGGGCATACTGGGGCAATGCAGCAATTGCCTCATGTACACTGACAACCCTCTCCTCCTACCACCCAACACTACAACCTGTGAGAGATGCACTTACATAGCCAAAATGGAAGCAAAGCTCTCTCCACCCAAGATTGTGCTAAGCAGTCAAGAGGAGAAGGTTAACACCCACACTACACCTCAAGCAACACATAGCCCTTCTAAACCCGCACCACCAACACCCACATATAGCAACACTAAATCCACATATGCAGAGGCCCTTAACTGTAACCTGCCCAAGCAACAAAGACCTCTGAAGCTGAAACGCAAACAAACACCAATCACAACCAATGTGTCACATAGTTCACAACACCAGTGTGCCACCCAGCAACAGCCCTTAAGGCAAGACAATGTACCTAACACTTTAGTCATAGGTGACTCTATAGTCCGGCACACTGATGTCCCTCTCACCAGGTTGAATAAGGAGAAAATTACAGTCAGCTGCCTGTCGGGTGCCAGGATCCGCCACATAACGCATGCACTCAAGTCACTCCACAACAAGTACAAATATGACTCTGTCATTGTCCATGTTGGAGTGAATGACTTGAGATGTACCTCCCTGGACTACATGAAAAGAGACATGGAAGAGCTCTCGGATCATGTGGCCCAGGCAGGTATGACCCTAGCCCTGAGTAGCATCCTGCCTTCACCCAGAATGATACCACAATATAAGGATAAAATGATTGACTTCAACAATTGGCTAAGCTTGTGGTGTCATTCAAAGGGGATCCAGTATCTGTCTGCCTGGGATGACATGATTGACAGACCACGATGCTTTGCCAGAGATGGTCTGCACCTGTCGCCCCTGGGATTCAGGTTACTGGCTAAAGCTCTTGCCACCCCTATAGTGCCTTTTTTAGGCAAACTTCAAAGGACAAAACCACCACCATAACAGGTACAAGCATGCAAAATCTGAAGGTAATGCTACTCAATGCTAGAAGTCTAAACCTCAAAATGCACTCTCTCGAGGCACTCCTAAAAATGGAGAACATCGAAATCTGTGCAGTAACTGAGACCTGGGTCAAGGCTCCAGAGAGCACCCCTGCAATACCAGGCTACAACTCTTACCACACTTTTCGGCCAACAAACCAGGACCGAAACACTAAAGGTGGAGGAGTGTCAATATTCACCAAGGATATTCACACCACCAGGCTAGTTGGCCAACACAATGTGTCTGAAATTCTCCAAGTGCAACTAACACTAGGTAAGACTGCAATCCAAACTGTAGCTTGCTACAGATCCCCCACCATACCCCAAGATTCTCACTACACCTTTCTAAACATACTGGAAAATATTAAGATAGAACCAAACACCCTAATACTGGGTGATTTTAACTACCTTGCCATTAACTGGGAAAACTACTCATGTCCCAACACCTTTGCGCAACGGTTCTTGGAATTCATAAATTCCAACGCCCTGGATCAACTAATCCATAGTCCCACCAGGGCTCCAATATCCTAGACCTGGTCATTACCAACATGGGAAATCAATGCTCCATACCTATGGTCACCCCCTCGTTAGTCAGGTCTGACCATAAGCTAATCACCCTTAACATCAAAATCCCACCCCCACCCCCCAGTAAAGAAACCACCATAAAAAACTTCTCCAAAGCCAACTTCATGCTACTCAAGTCAGAAGTGACAAACTTCATGACATCCATGCAGACGGGAACTGAAAGTTCAACTGCTGAATCCTACACTATGGCACTGTACGAGCACATCCACTCATGCATGAATCGTGCCATCCCAAATAGAACCAAAATGCTCTCATCCAAAAAAATGAAGCCAATCTGGTGGTCCCCTGCCATAAACAAACTTTACAACAAAAGGAAGAAACTTTTGCAGAAAAGAGGAAAATCCCAGGATGCAAAAAACTCCCTTACTAGCCTCAGTAAGAAACTGAGATGCCTCATAAAATCCTCCAAAGCTAGTTACGAAAATAAAATTGCCAAAGATTCCAAAGACAACCACAAAGCATTCTATAATTATGTCAAGAATCTAAATGGCAATGCTCAGATCTGCTCTGAGCTAAAACAGAATGGCATTAAATATACTGATCCGAAGGATATTGCCAATATCCTGGCAGATCGATTCAGTGCCAACTTCACCCCACTCTCACCCCCTAAATGGCCCATCTCAATACCGGAAGATTGCCAAATTCCAGTAATAACGGCCACACAGGTACAAAACGCACTCTCTAAAGCCAAGAATACAGCATCCATGGGACCAGATGACATCCCGGGCTGTGTACTACATGAACTACAATATGAACTGGCACCTCACCTCACTAAAAGAATCACAGGCCTAAAGCAGATACCCTACGCTGACCGCCTTAAAAAACTCCAGCTATACTCTGTCACATATCGTCTACTCAGAGGCGATCTCTGCTTAACATACAAGGCCATGTCAAACCCAGAGCTGTTGGACATGCTACACTTAAAGAAATCCCAATCACTCAGAGCTACATGCTCCAGGGATCTAAACCTTGTCATCACAATAAACAAAACATGTTGGAGGGATAGGTTCCTGACCCAGAGACTCCCCAGACTCTGGAATAGATTGCCCATACATGTCAAGCAGAGTGCCTCTTTGGACCTCTTCAAGAGGAACCTTGACGATTGGATGGGAGAAAGGAAATTCACCCCAGGGATCACGTCAGTCGCCCTGCTAGACAGGGGTCCAGGAAAGTAAATAATGTGGGAAGAAATAGCCAGGGAATTGTTATGGCTAGGCTTGCATAGGCCCTAGGGCCTAGTACCAACCTATGAACCTATGAACCTGTTTATCATAAGCATGCAATAACATTTCATATAACTCGGACTACTCTATCAGATTTGTTTGGCTAATTATTTCTGTCATTAGACATTATCTCAGAACATTTGCTCATTTTATGCAAGATTAAAATAAGTATAATTTAATCACATACTAAAAAAACACAGAGAACCATCTGATAAATTACACAAAGTTTAATGTGTTGAGTGAAGCTTCCTTGAGTTGATATTTCTCAGGTTTATATCACTACCCTAATGATTCATTTTTTTCACCCTGCCTTGTCTACAATAATATGTTCAGCTTTACTATGTATTATGGTACTCTGATAACTAAGTTCCATGTGTTAGCTACTTAGGATCTGCTCAGTATTACATGATGAAGAAACAGATGCTACAAACAAGAATGAACCAAGACCTACAACTTTTCTGAACAACACAAAAGCAAGTGACTTACAAAGTATGTTCTTCCTCCTATTTTTGCACAGTTCCTTTGTAATTCCAGTGTAAACTTTCAGACCTTTCTGAAGATACAGGCATCAATCATCTCCATTTCATACCACAGAAACCAACTAATACAATATTTTTCAGAACATTTGGTAGTGCAAATAAAATGGAATTCAGAGTCACTGTGCCTTTGCGGGAATTTGCACCAGCTGTGCCTAAGTGTGGGTTTGGCAAGACTCATAGAGGCAAACTGCTTCGGTGCAGGCAGTTTAGTCAGTTTAAGCAGTATATGCAAATGAGATGGCAAGGAGATGTAGATGAGGAATGTGTTAAATTTGTGTCACAAACTTAAATAAATGAGGTCTTATTTCACTTGTTTTTGATTCAGTCACCTTTTTATGAGCAACTGTGCCATACACGCACACCTTATAAAAGAGGAAAAATAAAAAAGAACAAACAGAGGCAAGGCTCCAGATTCATCAGCTGATTTATTCACACAAACACAAGTGCTTTCACTGAATGCTTCTTCAGGTGTATATAAAGTGACACTAACACACCTGTACTTATATCAAACATTCAACAATCACATGATCAAAAGGATAAGAACATTTAAAGGTACATAAATGCAATATAAAATATAACCACAATAAAATACATGGCATTTCCTATCTAAATAAACAGAATGCACAAATGCAGTATATAGTTCATAAGCCACACTAAAACATAACATATTCTATCTACATAAGGGTCTATTCTTTAGGATGCCATGTCCTGCATTTGCTCTTAATCTGACTATCCAGTTGGCCTCTAAGTTCTCAGTCTGAGTCCTAATCCTAATATCACCACCCCGTGATTCTCATAACACCTTCCTAACACCATAAATTTAAAAGTATGTTGGTCATGCATCTCTTTGACATGTTTTGCTAGAGCATTGAATGAACTACCCTTTTTGATGTGATAAATGTGTTCCCTAATTCTATCTCTTAACAATCTGTCAGTTTTGCCCACGTAGAATTTATTGCATACTTGACAAGTAAGCAAGATAAACTACATGCGAACTATTGCACCTAGCACTAGTTCTTAATCCATAGATCACACCTGTGTCAGGACATTTAAATTCCCTATCCAGAGTGATAAAATTACAAAATTGGCACCTGCCACATGGCCTAGTCCCTGGTATATCTATAGTCCTGATTTGATCTTTAGGGGTACATAATCGTCTCCTTAATGATTTTTTATTCTTGTAGGTGAACTGTGGATGTATCCCTACAAGATTACTCACTTGTTTATCAGATGTTAAAATATTCCAGTGCTTACTTATGATGTCAGTATACTGCCTTATGTTCCTCGAGAAACTGAAGCACATTCTAAGTGGCTGCTGGTTTTGTGTCTTATACTCTCCATTATGAATAACACCTCCTACAGACTCAGAGAAGTAAGGCTTAGCTCTACTATGTCTAAAGGTCTTTAGTGTTTATATACTGTTATTGACAAGTTGTTGGTCATAACCTCTCTCTATTAATTTTGTGCTTACCAATTCCATTTGTTCTTTGAAATCATCTTCCTTAGCATTCAATACGGAAGTTCTGTAAACCTGGTTATGTGCAACATTCCTAAAGGTATACTGAGGATGCATGCTGTCCTTCCTTAATAGACTATTCACGTGGCATTCCTTCCTGAACATTTTAGTATTCAGTGTGCCATTAGATTCTTGTATAATAGAAACATCCAAGAAATTGATTTCAGTATATGACCAGATCACAGTAAACCTAAGGAATTGTGTGGAAACATTAATATAATCCACAAAATTCATCAAATGCTCTACTGACCCCCTCCATAAAAGGAAGAGGTCATATACGAACCTCCGAAAAAATAGTATGCTGCCCAACACCCCCCTACTTTTATATTCTCACTCTGAGATCGCATACAGTGGGGAAAAGTGAATATTCACTTTTCCCCACCTGTACTGCGACCTCAGCAACAGCCAGTCTGTCATAATTTTCATACTTTTTGAGCTAGCTTACTTTAACAAAAGTGCATTTTTGGTGAAAACGCACTTTCGCAAAAGTGTGCTTGGTCATTTTAGTTTTGGTTAAAAGCACTTTCTTTCAAGAGTCCGAGATCCATATATACGTATATATATATATATATATATATATATATATATATATATATATATATATATATATATATATATACACACATATAGATTTCACTATGCTTACTTCAGGGACTTTCCAAAGATAAACTGGGGCGATAGGTATTTGTTGGGCTTCTGCCTTCAGAATACTCAGCAGTTCCTCAACATTCTCATGGCATATGCGGCTCACTCAGTATGTTGGTCTGCCAGTAGCACCTCAGGAATGAATAACAACCATGAATGCCATCTATGGGATGGCACATTTTCCCAGACGTGGTTGGTATCATAAATTGGACTCATGCTGCCATTAGGTCCCCATCTGGACTGTGGGGAGAGGTGTATAGGACAAGTAATGACTTCCATTCCATCAACTGCCAGGTAGTGTGTAATGCATGGGGGGGGGTCACATCATCAACATGTCAGACCAGCAAACTGACAGTACACATGATCATCTCATCTAGCACAAAAGCACACTCAGTTACCTCTTCCTGCATTTTAAGATAACGCATGGTCACATTGTTAGTAAGTGCAACAGTTTCCAGTCATAGGAATCTCTGAGGGTATTATTTTGGAAAATGTTATGCTTAATAGTAACTCCCTGGTTTAAGACCCAAGCTGGTCTGAAAATGAAAGCAATTGCCATCTCTACCTGCTGAAATAGTCATACCTGCAAAAGCTGGAGCAAGCTATGAGTGGGAAAAGGTGGATATCTGTCAGGATTTGGGGGACCACCAGTCATCCTTGGCAGCAGTGTTAGCACTAGTACATACAACTCAAACTCTTAGCACAAGAAATCTGGAAAAGGCAAAAATAATGGGCAGACAAAGGCCCAGAAATAGGGATACAGTTTAAATATTGCTCTTATAAACTTAGAAAGTTGCAGGAATAAAAGGTCTTGTGTTACCATACATTTTTTGAAGGATATCACAGCTGAAACTCAAATGCCTTTATTTCAGTCTTCACTGATTTGCCAAAAAAAATCCAAAAAAACACAAATTTTATTAGGAATAGACCAAAAATATGAGGAAAAATTCTGGACATTCTGTGAAAATCTGTACAATTGAGAGGTATGCTTGGTGGGCATCACAGATGCAGAAGACAAGGCCTGCATTCTGCAGTATTTTTCCTGGGTCTATATTTTATATTCAAAGCTTCAGAATTTTGAACCTCATATGTTCAACAACATGTGAGTGAAACTTGAATCTTTGAATATATAATAAAAATGTACAAAAAACCCCACTTACCTTAACCCCCCACACACCCCCTACTTAAATATACCAACTCCGAGACAGCACTTCAGTGCAGAAAAGGGAAATGTTTCCATTCTGCACGTATGGAGCCTTTGCCTTTCACCTTCAGACTTTTCAAAGTTCGATCATATGGTGTTGACCATATGACATTCAAACTTTGAAATGTTCAATAATTTAATAGGGACCCTTTTTCCTTTTTCTTTTTTTCTGTAATTTAAAAGGGTACTGCATGTGTAAGGATAAATAAAATGTTGTATGTATGCAGATATAACTAAGTTAAGTAAACATAAGAATGTGTGTGTGTGTGTGTGTGTGTGTGTGTGTGTGTGTGTGTGTGTGTGTGTGTGTGTGTGTGTGTGTGTGTGTATGAGAGATATGCTTTTTTCTTTCTGTATGTATGACTGGCTGTATTATAGGAAAGGCATAATGTGCTTGAAGTATGCAAACAAAGTGAATGAAAGCTGAATTAATTTTTACTGCTTAGTTTTAGCCATAAATAAGGTTGTATAGTGATACTGAACTGTGTTTTCTAAAGTATGTAACTTATTTCCAGGCTATATGATGCACATACAGAATGGCTCACCAAAACATGTTACCTCACCTTGTTGCAAATGTATGATGTTCTTAAAATGTCTTGAATCTGTAATTCTCAATTCATTTTACCACTAAGAAGGAATTGTATGCCTTATATGTAGCTGAAAATGTGTTGTCTCAATAAAACCATAGGTAAGCAGTGCACAGGATACTGGAGATTACTTTGGGCAAGTATACTTAAAGTTGGCAGCCTACACTGAAATATACCTCTACCTTTTAGAGCAATCCAGAAAATGGTAACCCATCCCCACCCCTCCCCACAGACTCTGGTGCCTCTCAATGTATAGGAACAGTGTAATTCCTGTAACAAAAATAAACAATTTTGGAAAGGAAATGAAAGCTAGCGAATAAACAGGACAGCCATTACTGCTAGCAGTTTGCATTACTCCTGCATTGTTCAATTATTTAATGCATCCATTGTATCAAATCTGCAATCTGCTAGCAAAAAAAAAGTATGTTAGGAAAAAATGTATCCCACATCTGTGGACACTGGTCTAGCATAGATAAAAAACAAGCATTCCTTTTCAGCTTACATTTATAGCTGATGAGGAGCACAAGTACAATTTCAGAAGAAGCCAAAATGTTTGACAGATGGTGGTCATGACTATTAATCATAATACTGTGCTACAATTTTTGTTGAAGTTCATCAAATATAAATGATGATCAGAACAGATGTACAGAGATAAATACACATAAGAAACCTTTGCAACACAGTAAATAGTAGTATCATGTGGCCGCATTATTAATCAGCATATGTACTACTAATTCATGCAGTATACCTGTTTAACAAATGTTTACGATGCACTGTCAGAAAATATTGTAATAGCAACTTATGAGTCCTTTGTCCTCATTTTTCTGTCTCTATTTCCCTCATTATTTCTTAATTTTACTGCGGTGGTGGTGCTGCGGTAGCGTTGTCACCTCACAGTTAGACATTGCCCGTTCGATTCTCAGAGCGTCTTCTGTGTGGCGACATGCATGAATGGGCATTACTTCGTTGAAGGTTGTGTGTTAGGCCCGGCAAGCCAGCACGTAAAACTCTACTGCCAATCATTAGCGGACCGGAGTTCCGCTGTGGCGACCCCTAATCGGGAAAAGCCGAAACACACAAACATTTCTTAATTTTTTACATATGTATTTATTATTATTTTACCTTTTTTCTATCTTCTCTTTTTCTATGTCCTTTGCCACAGATCAGAAGATCCCATGGGAAACTCAGCTTCATGCCTGCCAGGTCAGGTACTGATTACCATCTCCCTCAGTCTGCCTAAGGATGTCTTCACAAGTACAGTCCTGTGGGCACCTGGTGTAGCATAGCCTGGAAAGCCTCAAATGAAGAGACACCTTCAGCTCATGCAACCCCTCTTCCAGTGGGTTACAGACATTCTGACCCAGTCAGCTTTGTCCTTTGAGCCATCTGAGTCCATCATTCCATGTCACTGGGGTCTCCCACTGCAGGTACATCACACAGTGGGAACAATTGAGGTTATCAATCCAGGGTGAGACTTGTTCCAACCCGACCTCTCAACTTTCCCTATTTTGGAGGAATGTTCCTGTTCTCAGGTTAGATTTGTCCCTGTATACAGGACCGGCCATAACCGAAATCGCACCCTAGCCAAAGTAGTGCTCTGGTGCCTCTTAAGCCCCATTCACACCATACTCATAAAACACCCCTATTTGAGCCACACCCACAGGTAGGTCACTCCACAAGAAAGCCACTCCAGTCTTTTCCTTAACTTATTTAAATGCATAGGAAAAAAAAGATACATTGCAATGTAGTTAAATGCAATTACCTTTGCATACATATTTCCTGCTTTAAATACCAGAGCTGGATCATGGTCAAATACGGCCCTAGGGAGGGTAATAGATCAGCTCTCCCAGAACAGTACCTCTTGTAGCAACCCCCTACCCGCCCAAGCAGCAGCCCCCTCTTCAGTCATTCCAGTGTTTGGCTATTTCTCACCATTTGCTTGGAAGGCAGTTATTCTCACAACAAATACATTTTTATTCAGTTACTGATATACAGTGACACAACTTACTTATTGTTTATAACTGCCTGTCAGTAACTCATGCAGCAGTCACAGAAAATGTTGCTATGCCAGTGTGAATGATAGTGACAGATAACATGATGGGGCCCCACAGCTACCTCAGGGACCTAGGCATTTCCTAATAATCCTTGTGCTAGGTTAAGGTCTGGCTGAATGGAAATTCATCTATCACTTGCACAAAGGTTCACATTAGTATTATGGTACTCGGATAACTAAGTTCCATGTGTTAGCTACTTAGGATCTGCTCTGTGCTACATGAAGAAGAAACAGATGCTACAAATAAGAATGAACCAAGACCTACAACTTTTCTGAACAACACAAAAGCCAGTGACTTACAAAGTATGTTCTTCCTCTATTTTTGCACAGTTCCTTTGTAATTCCAGTGTAAACTTTCAGACCTTTCTGAAGATACAGGCATCATCTCCATTTCATACCACAGAAACCAACGAATACAATATTTTTCAGAACATTTGGTAGTGCAAATAAAATGGAATTCAGAGTCACTGTGCCTTTGCGGGAATTTGCACCAGTTGTGCCTAAGTGTGGGTTTGGCAAGACTCATAGAGGCAAACTGTGCTTTGGTGCAGGCAGTTTAGTCAGCTTAAGCAGTGTATGCAAATGAGATGGCAAGGAGATGCAGATGAGGAATGCGTTAAATTTGTGTCACAAACTTAAATAAATGAGGTCTTATTTCACTTGTTTTTGATTCAGTCACCTTTTTATGAGCAACTGTGCCACACACACACACACCTTATAAAAGATGTTGTCACTTTTACATTTAGTTTTTAATTGTCAAAGATGCTTACTGTAGCTGATAGTTTGTCAGTTTCACATTTTGAGCTGCTTGTCTGTGCCATGGCAAAACCTCTGGCACCCAATAGCACTTGTCAGCCAAGAAGTCGCAGCTATAAGCAAAGACTGATTCAGTTTAACTTTGTTGATCAAGAAATCCTTTATAGATTTAGAGTAGATAGGGATATTGTAAGTGCATTAGTGAGTTTGTATTGCCCAAGGACTGGGGTATACATTGCCTTCCTATATCTGTGCATACCAGTGTATATTTATATGTATATATATATATATATATATATATATATATATATATATATATATATATCTATATGAAGTATACCTTCATAAGTTCAATGGCCACATCTTCGAAACTGCTGCCGTGAGCTGCAAAACGGGAAATTCAAAGATAATGAAAACCGAAGTGCCGAATTACAAAATCTCACCCCCTTTTTGACTCATGGTAGCACTTGTTTCAGCAGTGGAGTGATCGGAAATGTCAAAATTAGATATTTTTATGACATTTAGGGAAGTCGGCGTGATGGAATTTGGCTAAACAGTTTGCATATAAGCACATTCAGAAATATCTCATATATATATATATATATATATATATATATATATATATATATATATATATACATCTTAACTTAGGTATCTTAACAATACCCTAAAGAAATGTAACTGGAAACCATTATGCACCTTTCAACTAGACCAAGCTGCTGACTATTCAATAGTACTCTTACTAATATCCTTAACCTAATAGCCCTCATAAGAAAGATTAGAGCTAAAGTTAACTTTGCTCCATGGCTTAGTAGGTCCACTAGAGCCTTATTAAAGACTAGAGACAAAGCATTGAAAACCTGGAAAAAAGATAAAATTACCCTATCCAGACAAACCTATCAACAACTCAGGAATCAGGCTAAAAAACAGACAATACTTGATAAGCAATGCTACTTCTTAAATATCCAAACCAAACACTCCAATAAACCCCAGAAGTTCTGGCATGCAATTAACTCCCTATTAAAACCTGGTCAAACGACCACACCAGCTCCCACCTCCACTAATGATAATAGCGATATAGCCTCCCAATTTAACCACCACTTTACTGGATCAATCAAGGCACTAATCCACTCAACTATCTAAAATAGCTATTCACCCCCACCAAAATTAGCTCCAGATACCTAAACCTCTTTTATGCTCTCACCTGTTCCAACCTCCTCAATCAAAAAATATCTCTTAAAACTAAAACCCACTTCTCTTGCAGCCAATGGAATACCAGCTTCCTTCCTAAAAATAGCTACTGACTCATTATCCTACCCAGTCTCCATCCTTATAAACTGCTCCATCCAGGAAGCCTATATCCCACGTTATGGAAAATCTCATACATTATTCCCCTTCATAAAGGTGGCAACTCTCATGATTTCTCTAACTATTGCCCCATTGTTATCTTGCCTCCCATATCTAAGATACTTGAGAAATGTATCCATTTCCAGGTCATACACTTCCTAAATACAAATAACCTTCCCTCCAGCACACAACACGGTTTCCACCCATACCACAGTACAACTACCGGTCTTCTCTCTTTCACTAACCTGGTTAACCAACATAGAAATAATAATAACTTTGTATCTGCCACATTCCTAGACCTCTCAAAGGCATTTGACATGGTCTCTCACTCCTTACTAATAG